>NC_133768.1:91386465-91628071 GCF_036562045.2 Rhinolophus sinicus
TCTATTGTTCATGGTAATTCAGGGACCCAAGTCTTTTCCAAGTTGTTGTCCCACCATCACCTAGGGCCTAGTCATGTTCTTCAAGGTCAAAGCCAGGTTTTCATGTTATCCAGGTTCCAGCATACAGAAAAAGACAACAATGGTATAGAGGAAGCAAGCCCAATTCTCACAAGTCCCTGACTCAGAAATGTCACATATCACTTCTACTAACATTCTATTGATGAAAACTTAGTTATGTGACCACACCTAACTGCAAACAATATTGGGATATGTAGTCCAGCAAGACAGCTGTGCATTAAGTTGTATTTCTTTGGCTATATGAGAAGAGTCAATTGAGTTTTGATGGACAGCTAGTAGTGTCTGCCATAGAGGGCAAGAGCAAAAATAGGTAGATGTTGCAGTCATCCCAATGAAAGATGATGGTGGCCTGGACTAAGGTGGTAGCCATGAAGGTGGGAATGATTAGACGGCTTTATGAATATACTACAGTTTGAGGGATTTGCTGATAGACTGGACGTGGGTGTGAAAGTCAAGGATGACTCCAAGAGTTTTGACCTGAGTGATTTGAAGAAAGGAGTTGAATTAATAATTGGATTAAAAATATTCCACCTGAACCAGATATATGTCTTCTACCCCCATCTTTTTAAAACCAACACTGCACCTTACCGTAAGGCTTAACTCCTTTCCTGAAAGCCAGATTTCAAGTTTCAATTCTACTACTTTCTACAAGTGTGATATTAAGCCAATCATTTCATACCACTGAGTCTTAGTTTCTTTCTCTATTAAATAAAAATAATTAGCACCTACCTCATAAATTTACTGTGAAGATTAAATAAGATGACATACAGAAAATACATAGCCTAGTGCAGGACACATAGGAAAACTCTGTAAGAAACAGCCCAAGACCTGTGACAAGGATTAAGTGTGATTATACATGCCTATATAAAGCATATAACACAATATTTGGCACATGATAAATACTCAATAAAATAGCATTTGTTAATAATAAAAGGCTAGAGTTGTCAAAGATAAACTTAATGACTTCCCAAATTTTCGCAGAGATAGCACTGTGAAGAAACTAACACACCACAGTGCAGAAACTAAATGAACACGCTCTGCAGAGTTGTTGGACTGTTGTAAATATTTATCTTAGACCCTCAGTTTATAAGTATAAGCCACAGTTTCTCCCTCTCTGGTATATAGGACCCTGACATCCTCCACCCACTAGTGTCAGGGAAGAACATAAATGATCTTCATTCAAACCATAATGTTGCTGCAGTTTCATTAACCACTTATAATGCCTGCATGTTCCAGAAGAACAAAGCATCCATCAGAAACTAAACTCAAGCCAGTGAGTGCTTGCACTTGACAGGATAAAGAGACTTGCACAAACCAGAGCAGGGAGAGCTGTGATAGCCACTAGTCTCCTTTTCCTCCTTGCTCCTCTGTGTCACTTGTTGAATTCAAGCAACAAAGTATATCTCTGATCGGGAAATGAGCTTTCTACTATGACCTATCTGTTATAATCTGTATATCATCCTACATAGTTTTCAAAACATTTTCACATATGTTGATACTTTCAACTACCCTACAAGGTATTATTACCTCCATTTTACAGATTAAAACAAACAAACAAACAAAAACCTAAGAGTTAAGAGTAAAATGGCTTGTCCCCAGATACACAACTAGTGAGCAATCTAAATTCATTTTTTTACAAAGTAGGGAGCTGCTACAGCTTGAATTTAAGATCTTTACAGTGAAATTCTGAATTTGCATACTCATATTTATGTTTTTCCACAATTTCCTAGTGTAAGTATTTAATGCAAGCTGGGAGCGGTGAATCCTAAACTCACTCTTCCCCACAAATTAGTGAGTTCTTCTGATTGAACCATTTGAGTTCTTCAGCTTGTTCATGTTTTTACCACTCATGACTAGAAGCTGAGCCATATCTGAGCAAAATGTTCCAGAAGACAATGTTTGCTCCATACCTACTGACCAGATTGTCTCCCATAGTAGTAGTACAGGTGAACTTTGAACAACATGGGGATTAGAGGCCATGACCCCTGTGCAGTTGAAGCCCACATATAACTTTTGACTCTATAGTCAGCACTTTCCCATCTGCAGATTCAACCAATGGCAGATGGAAAACAGTATTTTTGCATTCCCAATTGCAGATTCCAACCTCAGATGGAAAGTGCTGTTTTTGATCTGCTTTTGGTTGCATCTGTGGATGTGAAACCCATGGATAAAAGAGCCTACTTTATTTACTTATTGAAAAACATCCACCTGTAATTGGACCTGAACAGTTCAAACCCATTTTGTTCAACAGTCAACTGTACTTGCTTCCTGCTTGACTTTAGTTAGAACCCTGAGTTCACACCTTCTATCTGAGAAACACTGTGCAAATTACTTTGCCTTTTTCTGAGCCTCAGTTTTCTCAACTGTAAAATTGAGAATAGTGGTATCCATTTCACAGGGATTGTAGAAAATGAGGTAATGTCCATAAAACACCAGCACATACTAATCATCCAATAAGTGATGATAATATGACAGGGATAGTAGTGATTGCAGTGGTAGAATTATAATTACATTTCCCAGGTCATTCCCTTGCTACTTCCCATTAAAACATTTATCTCATTTCTCTTCAATGCCCTATCTGCTGGCTTAATCTGTTGAATCACCTCCGAAACTGCTGATAATAATTTAATGTTACCACCCACCAGATAATATACATTCACTTTAATAAGATACTTGAAATATTTGTCTCAATGAATAACAAAAACGAAAGTGCTGTACTCCAAAGAAAGATAATTGGGGGCTAGTTTTATTTTGGTTGCACCCACATTCTGTAGACAGACCCTTAATCTATCTGGTGTAGATTCAGGCCTGACTGGTTATGTTTGGTTTCAAATGTAAAAGAAAAAGAGGGAAGAATGGGTTTCACCAGGCATTCCAGAAATTGACTTTCAAACCAATCTATTTGAAAATAAACTTTAATTAAAAAAATACATATATATATATATATATATATATATATATATATATATATATATATAAATTTTTAAAAAAACAGACAAACAAACAGCCTTTATCATTCCAACCTCCCTAGCTCACTCCCTCCCTGCATCCTAGCCCTCTATCCCCCAGCAGAAACACACACACATAAAGCAAATATCTCTGGACACCAGGTAAGCTATGTAAAAGACCATAATGTTCTGGCACAGTAGGGTCCAGGGTAAATGTTGCATTGTGCTGTAGTCAAATGCATTTGATAAGAAATAATACATGAGAAGAGTAGCACTGGTATTGTCATAAATTTGCAAAAATACCTCTGTGCTTCTCAGAATTGATAAACATAAAAAAGGCTCAACACAGAACAAAATCAGAACCTTCTCTTCCTGAGAATATTTGATTTGCCATGCTTATTTCTGAACAACCTAATGGCCCATTAGGAGTAATAAAATTTTTTAGATATAACTTGATTTTTCCACAGGAGCAGAAGATCCTGGCGAGAAGGGTATCTGGCTGCTGAGGACTTTTACATTTTAATAAGACATCAGTAAAGCTTTTTTTGTATAAGACTAAAGGCTGTGCTATTTGTTCATCCAAGTGAAATTTACATTGCAGAATGCCACTTTATTCCTCCATTTATAATCTCTTCCAGGAGGTTTATCAGCCTCAGTAACTTCCCCAAAAACCCAAATCTGAATTCTCTTGGCTGTGGGACAGTGCAACCCTTCCAAATGAGAAATGGTTTTACCCAAAAATGGAATTTTCCAGGGATCCTAGCTGAGGTTTGTTTTAGAAGTCAAAGGTACTACGTCAGGCAATACAGACAAGTTTAAGTACAAATTAGGGCCAGCCTCGCTAAGAGATGGCTGTCTATGTTTATATTCCTCATCAGCTTGCCATATAGTATCAAAACTCATTCCTTTGGAGTAAAACACAGAGATGCTTGTTAAAATGTATTGCCCCAAAAGAGGAGTATGCATATTTTGGTTTATCAGGAAAGGGGACTGCCAGAGCATTTTGGTATTACCAGTGGAATGCAGGTCTGAAGGAGGACCTAGCTTCTAGAGTTTTGGGGTGAGGGAGGTGGAGTTAGTGCTGGAAGGACTTGTGGTAGGACAAAAAAATCACATCACCAGCTAAACAATTTTGCCAAGAGCCTGCCGTCTTGGGCTTTCCCCATCTCTAAGCATTACAGAATTCCTTGTTACTTTACCCTAGCCCCTGAAAGACCCTGAATTGTCACCAAGTATTATCACAATAGTAGGGTTTTAATCAACCTCTTCTGATAAATGTGAAAAGCAGACAACACATTTCTTCACTCCGCACAATGTTTTCCATGACTCTTCACTTCTTCCCAGGAAGATGGGACTCACCTAACCCATCAGAAAAAGCCTGTCCCATTTGTCCCAGCTCCTTTATCTACTCTTACTCTTGAGAATGAAGCTGTCTTCCAAGAGTGTATATCCTCCTCTGCTCCTCCTTGCAGTCAGTTTTACAGGAACATAAATATCTATGGGGAGGGGAAAGACAATGTGATGGTTTAGTGCTACCTCTGGGTGGATAAATCTGGAAGTTAACTTATTCACAGATATAACCTAGATTTTCTAATATCAGCTTAATTGAGAATAAAGGGGCTATTTTCATTTTCCATCTGCCTTGTTCTTTTTCTTAAATATTCATCAGTTCAGAATTCAAGGTGCTATTCATTGGACTTCCTCCAATCCAAATACCTGATACATTGGACCATGAACATGGAGAAATAGAGAAGAACTAGAATTAAACTAAAATAACACAAGGAGGATCTCTAGGTGGAGCCAGGGCCTTGGTTATAGGCCTTGGACTTCAGTACATAGACAAGGTATTTTGAACTTGGCAGTTTGTAGAGGCTTATATTAGAACAAAGGTCTGGTTTTTATATTTATGCAATTGGCTTTTAAATAGAGAAGGCCAAAATTAACTTTTTGGTGGGAATTTCTCCAATTTGAATTGAAGTTCACAGATCATGGACTCCAGATATTTGTGTAGACTGGCATCCATGGCAAGGCTAAAATCAAGATTTCTTCCATTTATTATTTTTTCTTAAGATAATATTGAGTTCTTGACACAATCTTTAGCAATTCTGAGTACTGGCTATAGGCAATATAATTTTGCCTAGGATAACTTCCCTAGGGACTATGGATTGGCCTGTATTAGTTGTCTGTCACTGCATAAATTATCCCAAAACTTAGTGGCTTAAAACAAAAACATTTATTATCTCACAGTTTCTCTGGTCAGGAATTGGGTGCAGCTTAGCTGGACCTTCCATGTCAGGGTCGTTCACCGGCTGCAATGTATTATAGAAGGCTACAATCACATCATAATGCAGTTCCTCAAAGACTGTTGATCTGAGAGCCTCATCTCTTGCTGGCAGGTTCCTCGCCACATGGACTTCTTTCTAGGGCACTTCACAACTGATGGCTGCTGACATCATCAACTAAAGCAAGTGAAAAGCCCAAGAGGGAGAAAGTGCTATAAAGAAAGAAGTCACAGTATTTGTAACCTAATTATTGAATTGATAACCCATCACACTGACATGTTCTATTTGTTAGAAGCAAGACCATTAGATCCAGCCTACATACAAGGGAAAATAATTCCACAAGGGGTGAATTCTAGGAAGCAGCAGGCAATGTCAGCCATAAGGTTACTATCATAGCCTGTTTCTTTGTGTGTTTTTTTTTAATTAAATTTATTGGGGTGACAATTGTTAGTAAAATTACATAGATTTCAGGTGTACAATTCTGTATTACATCATCTATAAATCCCATTGTGTGTTCATCACCCAGAGTCAGTTCTCTTTCCATCACCATATATTCGATCCCCCTTACCCTCATCTCCCACCCCCCACCCCCCGCCCCCGTTACCCTCTGGCAACCACTAAACTATTGTCTGTGTCTATGAGTTTCTGTTTCTCATTTGTTTGTCTTGTTCTTTTGTTGTTCTTGGTTTATATACCACATATCAGTGAAATCACATGGTTCTCTGCTTTTTCTGTCTGACTTGTTTCGCTCAGCATTACTCTCTCAAGATCCATCCATGTTGTCACAAATGTTCCTATATCATCTTTTCTTACTGCCGAATAGTATTCCATTGTGTATATATACCACAACTTCTTTATCCATTCATCTATCGAAGGTTGACAAAGAAGCTAAAAACATACAATGGAGCAAAGACAGCCTCTTCAATAAATGGTGCTGGGAGAATTGGATAGCCACGTGCAAAAGAATGAAACTGGACTGCTATTTGTCACCATGTACCAAAGTTAATTCAAAATGGATCAAAGACTTAAGCATAAGATCTGACACAATAAACTGCATAGAAGAAAACATAGGTACTAAACTTATGGACCTTGGGTTCTTTGTTTGTTGTTTGATTGTTGTTCACTTGGAATTATGGCGCATAGTGTGATTATCTTGTGGGTTCTATTAATTCTTTGAATTCTATGAAACATCAGAGACTTGGTATTGAATTTACATAATCTCTGAGACCCTGAAAGTACCACGTCCATTCCACTAAGAGACAGCATAGGCGTAAAACTGCTGAAGAACCCCAACTCTTCACATGCCTTGAGAACTTTTCTAGTTAACATTGAGCAAAATAAGAAGCTAGGGAGAATATAGTTTGTTCCTTAATTTCTTTGAACTTTCATTCATGAAGGCAAAAAACACTTTATTTTGAACTTTAAGTTCTTTGGATTTTAAGAAATTTTGACTTTTACTTCTCTGGACATTAACTGAAAAATGCAAGTGAATTTAACATTTGGACTTTAATATCCCCCGGAAAATGTAGTAAAGGCAGATTATATTCAAATGAGTGACATTGTTGCACATTATTATTGTAGTATCTTACTGTTGTCTTTTGATTTCATTGTATATCCTCTGATAAGCAACTTAAAACAATGCAGTTCAACATCATTTGAGAAGGGAAATAGAATAGGGAATTAATTTTCATCCTTGGGCATGGTATGATCTTGATATTAATTTAATATAGTCTTTGGACACATTTCAGAGCCTTTTGGGTGCACTACCATCTACATTTCCCATCAGCAGTCCCAGTGATTCCTATTCAGGAAGTAGTCTCATCAAGGTGGGAGCAGGATTGTCCTCATAAACTGCTTACATACTCCCTCTACAGAGATGGTTCAATGGTTAGACTCACTGTGTTAAGAGAAAAATAAACTGAGGAATACTAGGAGAGACTTCATCCCACTCCAGATGTTTCTTTCCATGGGTCAGGTATGATATACTTGTGGAGAGAACGGGGGCTGTGGGATAATTTACCTGGTTGATGGGCTTGAGACAAGGAATTGTGCATGCATAGCTCTTTCCATAGCTATACTTCTTAGGATATGGCTGAGTACAGAGGAATCATATTCTGTCTGATTTCTGCCAAACAGTGAAAGGGGACTGACCCTGTAAGAGAGTCCTGCAGTGGTATGGCACAGCCTGCAACCAAGAGGCTAAGTCTCTGACACAGGGACACAGTACTGGAAAGCACACTTGTTCATTGATACAATTTGTGCCCTCCACCCTGTCTTTTATTCATATTAAAGGTGATATTTTAGACTCTATCTTCAGGTTCCTTTGAATTTCTTAACTGTTCAGAACTCAGGCAGTACATAAAAGTTCTATGCTATTGATTGGCCTCCCACTTGCTCACAAACAGAAGTGGCCTGGATATGAAGGATAATCTGCTTCTCATTATGGTGAGGGACATGGTGGGGGGACCCTGTGCAGACAACATGAAAATCTTGGGAGGTAGTCACCCAAATCAGGGAGTAGGACTCTCAAAATGGAGATGAGCCTTAACCACTTGGCTGAGAGCTAGATGTTATCTCCCAGAATAATAAAACTGTTTTCAGAACTTCACTTTTGAACTCAAAAACCCCTTTAAAACCCACAAATGCTCACTTAAAAATTCTCCTGATTCAACAAGGTCTGAAGTCTGAAGTAGAATTGGGTAACTGTAATAAATAGCAATATGATCAGTAGCTTATTTGCTCTTGCACATTCCTATTGCCTCTGGGGATTTTCCTGATACTGTGGGAGATGAATTTGTAAATAATGCCTTTCTCTGGATATGGAAAAGTTTGTCATTTTCGTTGACATTTCTCCAATAATTTATGAGCTTCCCTTGATATGTGGAAAAATCAATAGTTATATGTGTCTTTGGGAACTAAGTGACAAAACGACATTAACATGCTCCAGAAAACAAACAAACAAACAAAAAACCCACTACATTTCTCTTACCATGACCAATATCTGAAGCTGGTAAAATAGAGAGGTGAGACTTTGTGTATATCTACACGTATGTCTCCTCAGATATTCTGAAGCATGGATCCCTTTTTAAATGCTAAAGGGCAGTGGTTTTAAAAAATGCTAGGAAATAGCATTAAGGGTATCAAGGAGCCCTCTCAGGGGTTGCATGGAAATAAAGAGTTAACAGGTAAGTTCCATCTCTTCCCCAACCTTACCTGAAGTATCTCTGTTTTAATCTATTTTATATGTTGAAATTTCCTGAAATATTTCATTTGAACACAGGGTCCCAGGATTTTTAAAAGTTTGAAAATCCAACAGCAAAAATACAAACAATCCAATTTTTAAAAAATGCAATGGGATTTATAGATGATGTAATACAGAATTGTACACCTGAAATCTATGTAATTTTACTAACAATTGTCACCCCAATAAATTTAATTAAAAAAAATATACTGTAAAAAAAATAAAAAAAAATGGAAAAGGATTTGAATAAACACTTCTCCAAAGAAGATGTGCAAATGGCAAATAAGCACAGGAAAAGATGTTCAACATCACCCATTATTAGGGAAATGCAAATTAAAATCACAATGTGGTATTATTTCATACCCATTAGGCTGGGTATTATAAAAAAATAGGAAATAACAAGCGTTGGTGAGGATGTGGGGTAATTTGAACCCTTTTACATCGCTGGTGGGAATATAAAATGGTGTAGCTACTGTGAAAATGGTATGGTTGTCCCTCAAAAAGTAAACATAGAATTACCATAGGATTGAGCAATTACACTTCTGGATATATATCCAAAAATATTGAATGCAGGGACTCAAACAGATATTTTGTACACTCATGTTTATAGCAACATTGTTCACAATAGTCAATGATAAATGGATAAACAAAATATGATACAGACATACAATGGAATATTATTCACTCCTTAAAAGGAAGGAAATTCTGACATATGCCACACCATGGATAAACCTTAAAGACATTATGTTAAGTAAAATAAGCCAGTCACAGAAAAAACATACCGTAAGGTTTAACTTATATAAGGTACCTATACTAGTCAAATTCACAAAGACAGCAAGTAGAATGATGGTTGCCAGGGGCTGATGGGAAGGAGGAATGGGGAGATATAGTTTAATGGGTACAGATTTTCAGTTTGGGAAGATGAAAAAGATCTGGACATGGATAGTGGTGATGGTTGTGTAACAGTATGAATATACTCAGTGCCACTGAATGGTACACTTAAAAATGGTTCAAATGGTATATTTTATCACAATTTTTAAAGTTTAAATATTGATGTTAAATATTGATGAGACTATAGCTTTGTTGATAATGAGAAGAAATGTTTTGGAATGTATGAGGTAGCCCACCTTTCATTAAATGGTACCAATGTGCCTTTTAGGATGAAAAATTTATGGATATTATATTTTCTGAATGTAAACACTGCCTGGGCATGAAGCAAACACAAACACATTGGGACCTCAGCACAAATTCAACGATTAAACCCACCTAAAGAGAGAGCTCAGGAAATGGGACACAGAATGTATATGAGTATAGAGAAAGGTCTAGAACTTTGAGGGCTGGCTTATTGGTACCTAGCCCCATCCATTGGGGTCAAAATTGCTGACCTGTGTTACCAATAGCTTCCATAATGGTTTACTACAAGTACACATCAATAGGCAATGTTCTGAGACCAATCTATGGAAGAAGAAAAGTTGAAAACTAAGAAGTAAAGTGGATTCAGTTGGATGCAGTTAAACCCATATGCCAAAGTTGGACCCTGGACTGAAAATATCCAGAAACTGGAGAACACAAAAAAGATACTCAACAGAGAGAGCAGACAAGGATTGAGATGTAGGCGTAAACATAGTGTGACAATGTTGGGGCAGTAGGAATAATAGTCCTGAACCATTATTGAATATTGGAACACAGTTAGCACTCCTAAACTGTGAAGCACTCCTACTGGTGAAGCTTAACCAACCTCTCCAAAAGTTCTGAACCAGGTAAAGTGAGACAGTGACAGAAGAACCTATTAAGCATTCCTTAAAAATACCGCCCCCAATATTGGAGAGAACTGTTTAAGGCCTAGAAACCATTGGAGAAGAGGGGGAAGTGTCATTCCCCAAATAGTCAATTCACATATGGATGGTCAAGAGTGAACCACAACAGTAAGCTGAGTCACTAGAGGGGCTCCCTATTCATCTTTGTTCTTATGTATGTGTACATCTGAATTTACAAAGTTCTTTTGTGGGATTTTTCTTTTACAGAAATAGTGTCAAACTATATATTGTGTATTATATTATATTATATTATATTACATTAATTACATTATGTTATGTTATATTGTATTCCACTTGTTTTTTCTTCTTAGCAATATACTTTAGAGATTTTTTCCATGTTTGTAGATACAGAGCTATCTTATTCTTAACTGCAACATAATATTTCATAATTGGGCTGTACCATTGTTTATTTAATCAGTTACCTTTGTGGGAACTTTAATATTCTCTTCACTCAAGCTACGTATGGGTGAAATTCAGGGAATCAATAACACAGTTAAACTTAGCTATTTTGCAGTTTAACTCACCACATAGTTTGCCATCTAGCCACCTGTAATTAAACCTAGTTTGTTTGCAGTTTGATCCACCCTGATATACATCTGTTTTTCTCTTTGTTTCCCCCCTCACTGATTATCTGAAGAACTCTGCTCCCTTTCTCAAGTAAACTCATACCTCATTAATTAACAAATTAATGAGGTTTGAGGTTAACAACCTTAAAAGATATATCCAGCCTTAGTATCAAACATTTTATTTAGATCATGTGATCCCAAAAAGTACTTGGGTTAGTTTGTATTATCTTACTTAATATAAGCACTTAATTAATATAATCTTTACATTATCTTAATTAAGATAATTATATTATCTTACTTAATATAATCATTAATTAACAATTAAGAAAGAGCAGTTTCTTTTTGTTTCTTTTTTTTTCTTTTTTTAAAATTAAATTTATTGGGGTGACAATTGTTAGTAAAATTACATAGATTTGAGGTGTACAATTCTGTATTACACACAATGGGATTTATAGAGCAGTTTCTTAATCCTCAGGTGCCCAGACACTGGAATCCAATTTACAACTTCTTGCAACTTTTACTGGTGATGCATTGAAGTCCCAGGCCTCGAAGCCTAAGTCCAGGTCCAGAGTCTAGAGATAATATCGTCTTCAAACAGAATAGACCCCCAGATGGAGGTCAGCCCTCAAACCTGCCTGAGCAGCCCCCAAACCTGCCTAACCAACTCCCCCTTTCCTGTATAAAAAAAAGCTAACCTAACATTAGATGCAGCTGTCCACTCTCATACTCTGGACTTTGCCCCAGTGACCCCTCCCCACCCCCGCTGGTGTTTCTCTCCTTCCTACCCAAGGCAGCCATCATATTTGAACACTGCCATTAGCATTCTTTCTCTGCCCTAACTTTAACAAAAACTTCCTTTGTAGAGTCTGTGAATGTTTTCACCTTTTTTGAATGACCAGGAGTTAACTCCACACCACTACATTTTGGTGCTGAAACCCTGGAGAGTTCTACCTTACCTCCCCCTCTCCAGGAGTTCTATCGCCTTCTCTACAGGAGATGGACTCTACCTTCTTCTCTCTCCTTCAGGAGCTTCTCATGGAAGGGTGTTAGACTATCCCACTCCCTCTTTCCTTTACTCTTGCTTTAACTTGGACTTCCTTATCTTTGCCATCGGAACCTCTCTATGGATAATTACCAGGCACCTGTTCAAGGATTGTATGTTGTTTGTGCTTTGTGCCAATCTGGGCCTCTCTGTCTGAGGCCAATCTGTATTGCCAGTCTGGTTAGAGACCGGGTTTTGAACCTCAGCTCCTCATTTCAAGAGGATTTTGTTTTGTGAGTACTGTGGTTTACTTATTTGTTTTGTTTTGTTCTCCTCTAGTCTGTCCTTTCCCTTTTTCTTTTCCTTTTTCTATTCGTATCCTAAACACCAAGCTGATGGAGAGCTCTGTATCTATACCTTCTGAGAGGCCCGAGATCATATATTAGGAAGCTGGTCAACTTATAATTATAAGCCAATGATGTTTTATTGTAACACTGCTTGGCCCACATACATTCTAAATTCTAAGGAAAGGTAGCCTCTCAGTGGAATTTTTGAAGTTAAAATTGTTTTGTACCCCAACTCTTTATTCAGAAACTTGGCAAAAGTAAGTCTTGAAAGGCTTTTCTAACTCTCAGTAACTTTCAGGATCTTGCAGATAACCTGAAATGTAAGCAAAGGGTTGCTGCAGCTGCCACCTGAGACTGAGGTAACTGAAAAAAAGGGGGGGAAAGAGGCACTTTTAAACCTAGGGGGCAAGCCACCCACCCACCGCCCCATTCCTTGTTACAGCCCCCTTAAGATTGTAAGGGCAACTATAAGATCTTTGGTCCTCTCTGCAATTGTTGATAGTTCTGTTTATATATATCTGATCTCTAATATATACACACTTGTCTGTGTTTTATACATATGTAGTATTTTTGCCTCTGAATGGTATTACCAGTTTATAATGTTTGGTTAGCTTAAAAATGAAGGATTGAGTACTTATATTAATTAAGATAATAAAAACTAACCCAAGTATTTTTGGGGATCATGTGATCTTAAAAAAATCTTTGCTACTAAGGCTGGATATGTATTTTAAGGTTGTTAACATCAAATATGGTACCTCTTGTTTTACCAGCGTTTGCAAAAATAAATTTGTCAAGAAAATAGCTTGGGTAATTAACTTTGAAATTTCATAGAATTAAGAACTAATAAAATATTAGCTAAAGTAAGGTTTCAAATGAAACTTTCAGTAATAATTATATAGTGTGGATGTTGGGATGTGGTTTCTCAACATCTGTTGGTAACTTAAGATCTTGGTTTTGTTCCGTTGTGCCAAATAATGAAATTTATTAAATATCTAGGTATTTCAAAATAATGAAATACTGAAATATTAATTATTGGATAAGTCTGAGTTCACCTACTTTTGGTTTCTTGTCACAGGGAAGAGAAAAGAAATTAAGATCTGTCAATAAATATTTTGTACTTTATTGAAAAATTGGTAGGTACATTGCTAACAAAAGCCTAAACTTTTGAAGATTGCAAAATATGTTCCTGGATTTGCCAGTGGAAGTCTCATTGCTTGCTTTTAGTTGTCAGTAAAAATTAAGGTTATGAAGGTTATGGATTCTAATTAATACAAAAGAAAATGATGTGTGTTTTGAAGGAAGGTACAAGGCATGGAAATACATTTTTGCATGAAAGTAGGTTGTCCTAAAGATGGTTATTTCTGAATGAGTGAAAAGAGACAAACTAAGAGGAACTGGGAAAGTTGTAGAAGGTATGTGAAGGAAAGCCTGGAAGGAATTTTATGTATGGTTAAACTAAATGAAATTAATTAAGTTTAAATATCAAAAATAAGCTGGTGCAAAATTAGTTAAGTTTTCTCTCTCTGCTAAATAAGATAAAATTTGTTGAACTATTGGTCTGCTACTGATATTGTGGAAAAGTTTTCTGCTTGAAAAGCAAAGATTATATGCATCATTAAAATAATGTACATGATTTATATCATCTTAATTAGGTCTTTAGCTACTCCTGAAAACTAAATCTAAGAACTAAGTTTTGCTAATAATCATGTAAACGTCTGTATTTTGAGACTACTGGAGTTCATGTGCCCTTCTCATATCAGATATAAGCCAGTATAACTGTTTTTACCAAAAACCTAGATAAGCTTAGGGTAAATTCATCAAGCTTAGCCTACTATTTTCCCTAACCTGGCAAGGACTTATGATGGTTCTGGCCAATCATCACATCCCTGATAAAGAGTCTCAGATCCTAAAAGAAGGCCCGGAAATTTGTTTAAATGTCTTTAACAACCGAGACAGGAAAATGAGGAATAAAGGAACAGTGAGACATGAGAACGAGACTAGAGATAGTCCAGACTTTTGGCCACAATTATAGACAACCCAGGTCTGAAGCCACCTCAGAGCATCCCAGAAGCCCCACAGGGGAGAACGCCAGATAAAGCAGCCTACTGTGGATGTGGAAGCCCAGAGCACTGAAATAAGGAATGTCCTAATCCTCCAAAGCAGATGTGCCTCCTGAGCAAACTAAAAGGGCACTGGAGGAGGGACTGCCTCCTGTTCTGAAGGGAGCAAGGACCAACTCCATCGCCACAAATGGCTGTGATCACTGTTCGGCCTGAAGTTTCGATCAATTCCCAAGCTGTTCTCATCACAGGGGTGAAACTGTGGGTAAATCATGATGTGTAAGGTAAGCCCTGTTCATTTCCTGATTGATATGGAAGCCATTTATTCTACCTTCACTGCTCACTCTGGACCTTTTTCCTCTGGAAACTGTTTGATTGTAAAGATAAATCGAGCCCCCAGATTTGGGCTCACTTTACTCAACCTACTCCTTACTATTGGTCTATACCTTAGAGGAAATGTAAAATGAATAAATAAGACTTAAAAAATACTCTAAAAAGTTTTGGCAGGAGACCTCTAATCCCTGGCTCTAATTACTGCCCATAGCTTTGGATTCTTACCTCAATTCTGTTATCTCCTATGTTGTTAACTTAGGAAAGGATTAGCAGGCACTCAGGAAATACAGGGGACAGATACCTCCCCCAGGCCTCTACACATTGTAGCCCTGAAAAGTCAGGGGACCAAGTATTATTAAAAGCCTAGAGGGGAAAGGGTCTCTAATAGATCAGTTATCTCCTAAACAGAAGAGACCTTTACAGTTCTTCTGAGTACCCCGACTATAGTCAGGTTACAGAAAGTCAGCAGCTGGGTCCACTTCCCTCAAATCAAACCTGTTTCATTTAAGTCTCCACTGAACTCCCCCAAAAAGGAAGACTGTCAACCCTGTTCCTATGAGCCAATTGAAGACATTAAGCTCCTCTTAAGACAAGCAAGTCAATCACCCAAGACTGATTAGAACTGTTAACTCCTAGACCTGCTCATTATTCCCTTTCCGTTTAGCCTTACTTTGGCTTTAGTTTTCCTCTTTTCGTATGCTGCAACTGGGACCCCCATTAAACGCATCATTGTGATTTTAGTCCCTTTAGCTCTCTTCTTTCTTGGACTCGCCCAGGAAGAACAGGAAAGTAGCTTTATTGTTAATTTTCTGGTACTGCTATTCTTTGGCCCTTATCTTTTAGTCTCATTTGTCAGGTTTGTGTCATCTGGGACACAGGAGTTTCATCTACAGATGGTCATCCACCAGGATTCCAACTCCTCCCTCCTGAGAATAACAAGCCAGGCCAGTAGCTGCCAAGTGGCCTGGGTTTTATTTTTTCTCTTGAAGTTCCTCCATAGTCCCTTCCCTGCTATAACCAAATAGCAAAGAACTCTGGTACCCAAAGGCAGGAACTACACCCACTTTCAGCAGGAAGTAGCAAGAGTGGTCATGGCCCTTATCGTTATCATTGCCCCCAAACCAGTGATTAAACCTCATACACTACTCTGACTTTATAGAAATAAAATGGACCTCTGACAGGGGGGTGAAATTCAGGGAATCAATAACACAGTTAAACTTAGCTAGTTTGCAGCTTAACTTACTTCATAGCTGCTATCTAGCCACCTGTAACTAAATCAAGTCTGTTTGCAGTGTGATCCATCCTGATATTCATCAGTTTTCTCTATGTTTCTCCCCTCACTGATTAACTGAACAACTGTTTGTTCCCTTTCTCAAGTAAACCCATACCTCATTAATTAACAACATCCTAACTTGGGAAAGAGCACTTTCTTAATCCTCAGGCACCAGGACACTGGAATCCAATTTACAACTTCTTGCAGTTTTTACTGGTGATGCATTAAAGTCCCAGACCTTGATGGCT
Organism: Rhinolophus sinicus; assembly: GCF_036562045.2. Classification (NCBI taxonomy): domain Eukaryota; kingdom Metazoa; phylum Chordata; class Mammalia; order Chiroptera; family Rhinolophidae; genus Rhinolophus; species Rhinolophus sinicus. Next base: position 91,402,641 of record NC_133768.1, read on the forward strand.
GAGTCCAAATCCAGAGTCCAGAGATAACATCATCTTCAAACAGACCAGACCCCAGGAAGGATGTCAGCCCTCAACCTGTCTGACCAGCCCCCAAACATGCCTAACCGGCTCCCGCTTTCCTATATAAGAAAAAGCTAATCTGAAGTTAGGTGCAGCTGTCCACTCAGAATCTGGACTCTACTCTAGAGCCCCACCTCTCACCCCCACCAGTGTTTCTCTCCTTCCTACCCAAGGCAGCCATCATGTTTGGACACTGCCATGGGCATTCTCTTTCTGCCCTAACTTTAATAAAAACTTCCTTTGTAGTGTCTGTGAATGCTTTCACCTTTGTGAATGACCAGGGCTTTATTCCATGCCACAACAGGCCACTCTTGCAATATCTGAAAGATTCCTGCTATAGACCGAAGGTTTGTATTTCCCCAAAATTCATATGTTGAAATCTTAACTCCCAATGTTATAGTATTAGCAGATGAGGCCTTTGAGAGGTGATCAGGTCATAAGGGTGGAACCCTCATGAATGGGATTAGTATTCTTGTAAAAGAGACACCAGGGAGTTTCCTTGCCCCTTCCACCATGAGAGGATACAACAAGAAGACAGCTGTCTATAAACCAGGAAGTGGGCTCTCACTAGGCACTGAATCTGACAACCTCCAGAACTTGGACACAAATTTCTGTTGTTTATAATCCATTCAGTCTATGGTATTCTCTTATAGCAGACTGAAAATGATTAAAATAATGCCCTATTACACACAATAACATCTTTCCCCTTATCATGTAACCACTTGCTTTATACTACTCAGTTTGCCTCTATTAATTCTCTATTTTGGGGACCATTGCCTTGACTATGGAATAGATTGCTCTAATTTTCTGTGTTCACCAATATGGTGAACTCTATTTTCTATCCTACCATAACAATGTGATTCATCCATAGCCACTCTCTGTACCATTTCCTGTTTATTCTCCAAGGCCAAAATCAGTATATTTCCATTTGCTGTAGTTTCTAAGACAACTTATTTCCAGAAACAATCATCTACTAACTTTCAGTGATGTGATTTGAAATATTTAACAACCGCATGGCTCAGGTACAGACCAAACTTTTAAACAATGCCTGAACAGAGAAATCACTGGTCTCTGTTTCATGCTTACACCAATTGGCTGAATACAAGGCTTTCTTGCAATTCCTTCTCTGTGAGATTGCCTGCCAAGGCCACAACACATTTTCCCCCCAAATTTCATTCATTCATTCAATACACATTTATCAATAGGATGCAATATTCTTGTGTTTAGGCATTGTATTAGAGCAGGGTTTCTCAACCTCAGCACTACTGATAGTTGGGGCCGGATAATTGTTTGCCTTGGGTACTGTCCTGTGCATTGTAAGATATTTAGAGAATTCCTGGCCTCTACCCACAAAATTCCAGTAGCAACCACCTTTCCCTCCCCAGTTATGACAACAAAAAATGACTCCAGACATTTCCAAATGTCCCATAAGAGGACAAAATCACCCATGGTTTAGAACCACTATATTAGAGGTTGAGGAGATATGAGAAAAAAGATAAGCTCTCTGTCCTTGGTGACATTACAGTCTCATTTAATATTGCATTTAATATAACAGTGAGTCAGCATAAAATATGAGGTGTGATCAAAAACACGGTGAATGTTTAAATAAAAAAATTATTATAGTAAAAGACACATTGCCATCAATCCCCTTAAAATACACCCCCTCATTTTAAACACACTTATCCCATCATTCTTGCCACTTTCTGAAGCAGCTCTGGAAGTCCTCTTCCATGAGTGTGCTGTCATGCCTGCCTCGATGTTCTGAATCAGTTCAAAACATTTACCTTTCATGGCTATTTTGACTTTGGGGAAGAGCCAGAAGTTGCACGGTGCCAGATTTGGTGAATAAGGTTAATGAGGAAACACGTAATATTTTTATTTGACAGAAATTGCTATACCAGAAGGGATGTGTTACACAGAGTCTTTCCATTGTGATCAAAATATACGATGAATATACTACGAGTCTAACCACCTACTGACAAACCAAAAGCAAACCAATACCACCTACTGACAAAGCAAAAGCAATTAAAGATTAACTTTAACAGGACAATATACACAACACAAGAGTCACCTTTGGAGCACAGGCATAAGAGAAGTAAGTGGTACAGTCAAATATAAAGGACACATATTAATAAGATAACCCAGCAAAAACCAAGAACCCTAGGGGATCTACCTAATACATCGAAGCAAACACAGAGAGTCAGCCAAAATGGGGAAACAAAGAAACAGGTCCCAAATAAACAACAGAAGAAACATCCAGAATTGGAACCAAATGAAATAGAGGTAACCAACCTATCAGAGACAGAGTTCAGAACACTGATGATAAGAATATTTAAGGAGCTTAGTGACGACATAAAGAAGGATAGAGAAATCATAATGAACAACCAGTTAGAAATAAAGAATACAATCACTGAAATAAAGAACACACTTGAAGGAATTAACAGCAGGCTAGATGAAGCAGAGGATCGAATCAGCGACTTAGAAGACAAGTTAGCAGAGATCACCCAAATGGAACAACAAATGGAAAAAAGAATAAAAAACAATGAAAATGGTTTAAGAGACCTCTGGGATAACATCAAGTGCAAAAACATGCGCATCATAGGAATATCAGAAGGTGAAGAGAGGGAGCAAGGTATCGAGAACATATTTGAAGTAATAAAGTCCGAAAACTTCCAAACCTGGTGAAGGAAACCGACATACAAGCCCAGGAAGTACAGAGAGTTCCAACCAGGAAAAAAACAAACAGGTCCACACCAAGACATATTAGAGTTAAAATGGCAAAAGTTAAAGACAAAGAGAGAATCCTAAAAGCAGCAAGAGAAAGACAGCGGGTTACATACAAGGTAACTCCTATAAGACTATCAAATGACTTTTCTTCATAAACATTGCAGGTCAAGAAGGAGTGGCAGGATGTACTCAAGGTGATGGAAAACAAAGGCTTACAACCTAGATTGCTTTATCTAGCAAGGTTACCATTTAACATTGAAGGAGAGATAAAGAGCTTCCCAGAAAAGAATAAGCTAAAGGAATTTATTACCACCAAGCCAGCATTGTGGGAAATATTAAAAGGGTTTCTGTAAACAGAAGAAAGATGAAAACAATTTAACCACAAATTTAAAAAATAGCAATAACTATGTGCCTATCACTAACCACTTTAAATGTAGATGGTTAAATGCTCCAACCAAAAGACATAGGGTGGGTGAGTGGATAAGAAAGCAAGACCATGTATACACTGTATAAAGGAGACTCTTTTCAGATCAAAAGGCACACACAGGCTGAAAATGAATGGTTGGAGTAAGATATTTCATGCAAATGGAAATGAGAAAAAGCTGGAGTTGCAATAATTATATCTGACAAAATAGATTTTAAAATGAAGAATATATTAAAAGACAAAAATGGACACAATATAATAATAAAGAAATCGAACCGACAAGAGGACATAACCCTAGTAAACATGTATGCACCCACCATACAAGCACCTAAATATATAAACCAGATACTGACTGACATAAACACAGAGATCAACAGTAACACTGTCATCGTAGGGGAATTCAACACACTTCTGACAAGGGACAGGTCTTCCAGACAGAAAATCAATATGGAAACAACAGCATTAGTTGGCACATTGGACCAGTTAGATTTAATGGATATTTTCAGAACATTTCACCCCAAAGCTGCAGAATACACATTCTTCTCAAGCACAGATGGAACATTTTCCAAGATAGATCACATGTCAGGCCACAAAACAAATCTTGATAAATTTAAGAAAAATGAAATTATACCAATTAGCTACTCTGGGCACAGTACCATAAAATTAGAAATCAACTACTGGAAAAAAACTGAAAAACACACAAATATATGGAGGCTAAATAACATGTTACTAAATAATGAAAGGGTCAACCATGAGATCAAGGAAGCAATCAAAAGATATCTCAAGGGGGTGACGTCATAGGAATGGCGGCAGCGGGGCGCACTTTTTGAGTTCTCCGTCGGATCTTATCAGAAACGGGAAGCTTATAACCCATCAAAGGACTCTCTGCTCATCACGCAGAACAGCGAAGAGACTCGCGCAGGGATTTCTTGCAGGTGGGGAAAAATTGGGCGAGCAGGGGAAGAAGGAAGGGAGCGGAGCGGAGACGCCGCACGGCGGCGGTGGGGACGCGGGTTGAATCGGTCCACACCTGTGGCGGTAGAAATTCGGCCCCCACCCTTGGGTTGTGGAAATCTGCTCCGCACCTGTGCCTGTGAAATTCCAGCCCACACCCACGGCTACAGATACGCAGGATATCCCAGGACGGAGGAGAGCCCGGAAGCCACGAGGTGGGCGTTTTGCCCTGCATCCCACAGCGGACCTCTCCCGCTGCAGGGGCAGCATATCCAGCATTAACTTCAGCTAATAACCTCAGTTGGTCCTTGGGCGGACAAGGAACACAGACTCCGTGCCTGGGCACCTTCCCCGCTCTTCGACCCTACCCCGCCTTCCTAGAGACTTGATCTAGCCCCTGCACTAAGGAGCAGCGGCAGATTACAGAGGCGCCTTGGAGCCCGGCTCCGGGAAGACAGGCGGGCCCAGGGAGGAGGCTAGGAGCTGGGAATCTTCCGCCCCAGCCACCACCTTTTCTGGCCTGCGGGAAGAGTGTTAAGACAGCGGGCTGGAAAGAGAAGACCCTCCTTCCATCCCCAGCCCCCACCCTTTCTAGCCAGCCTAGAGCGGGCAAACACATCCCCAGCTGCAGAGACGCAGGGGTTCCCAGGACAAAGAGAGAACACAAAAGCCAGGTGGCGGACTCTACTTTGCGTCCCACAGCAGACCTCTCCCCCGCAGAGGGAGGATATCTAGCATTTGAGGCTATTAAACTCCATACCTGGGCCCCTCCCCCCGCTCTTCCAATCCTACCCCCACCCTTCCAGAGACTTAAACTGGCTCCTGATCTGAAGAGCAGTGTCAGATTACAGAGGAGCCTTGGGGTTTGGGCTAAGGGAAGACTGGCCGCTGGCTTTGGTCCAGGGAAGAGGCTGAGAAGAGTGTGGTCTGCCCTGGACTAGGAGACAGAAGACTCATCCACCCCCAGATACCACCGTTTCTGGCCTGTGGGTGGGGTGTGACACAGCTGGGCTGGGAAAGAGAAGACCCCTCTTTCCATCCCCAGCCCCCACCCTTTCTGGCCTGCCTAGGGCGGGGCAATTACATCAGCGGAGGCACTCCCAGGGATCAGCAGTAAGTGGCAGATACAGCACTCAGCTTTCAGCAGCTGAGGAATTCCCTGCCGGCCACACACACACACAGGGAAGAGGTGCCCTAAGACTCAGGAGAGCTGGACACAGGGCTGGTGGTGCTATTCTCGGTGTGCATATGTGCCGGCAAGGGCAGAAACTGCACTGACTTTGTAAAACCTACTGTCCAGACCCCTCAGCCCCACGCATCTAAAGCTGCAGCCTCAGAGTCACTCTGGGCATCAGGTGACCGGCTCTACCTGCACAATACGCAGGGGATTACTTGGTGGGCTTAAGCCACAACTGGCGCTGTCTTTTTTTTTTTTTTTTTTTTTCTGTTTTGATTTGTCTTTATATTTTTGACATCTTTGCCTGTGTCGAGTGGGGATTCTGTGCTACAGCAGAGAACAACTTGGAGATTACTTGGTGGGCTTAAGCCACAACTGGCGCTGTGTTATTGTTTGTTTGTTTGTTTTTTGTTTGTTTGTTTTTTGTTTGTTTTTTTTGTTCTGTGTTGATTTGTCTTTATATTTTTGACATCTTTGCCTGTGTCGAGTGGGGTTCTGTGCTACAGCAGAGAACAACTTGGAGATTACTTGGTGGGCTTAAGCCACAACTGGCGCTGTGTTTTTTGTTTCTTTGTTTGTTTTTTGTTTGTTTGTTTTTTGTTTGTTTGGTTTTTTTTGTTCTGTGTTGATTTGTCTTTATATTTTTGACATCTTTGCCTGTGTTGAGTGAGGACTCTGTGCTACAGCAGAGAACAAACTGGAGATTACTTGGTGGGCTTAGGCCACAACTGGCGCTGTGTTTTTTGTTTGTTTGTTTGTTTGTTTTTTGTTTGTTTGTGTTCTGTTTTGATTTGTCTTTATATTTTTGACATCTTTGCCTGTGTCGAGTGGGGACTCTATGCTATAGCAGAGAACAACCTGGAGATTACTTGGTGGGCTTAAGCCACAACTGGTGCTGTGGTTTTTGTTTGTTTGTTTGTTTGTTTTTTGTTTGTTTGTTTGTTTTGTTCTGTTTTTATTTGTCTTTATATTTTTGACATCTTTGCCTGTGTCGAGTGGGGACTCTGTGCTATAGCAGAGAACAACCTGGAGATTACTTGGTGGGCTTAAGCCACAACTGGCGCTGTTTTTTTTTGTTCTGTTTTGATTTGTCTTTATATTTCTGACATCTTTGCCTGTGTCGAGTGGGGGTTGTCGATTGTTTTTTTACATGTGAATGTATTTGACTTTTTCCTTGTTGTTATTGTTGTGCTTGGTGATTTGCTTTGTTCTGTAATTGCCCTACCAGTGCCCAGCTTAAGAGGCACAAGATTCAACATACCCAGCCGCCAACTCCAGACCAAGCCAGAGTACTACGAGGTTTGACCTACAAGTGACACACTCAGAGGGGATTCTTTACAGGCACATAGAGGCCAAAGGAAAACCACATCTAAGCGGTCAACCCTCACGCAGCAGAATACCCTGCGTGGGCAAAGCCAAGTCTCACAACTAGTCAGCCTAGGAGTTAACTCCACCTACTCACAAGCAAAAAGCAATTAAGGATCTTCTTTAACAGGACAATATACACAACACAAGAGTCACTTTTAGAGCACACGCAGGGGAGAAGAACGAAGTAGTGCAAGTCAAATATAAAGGACATTTATTATATACTAATCCAGCAAGAACTAAGAACTCCAGGGCATCTACCTAATACATCGAAGCAAACACAGAGAGTCAGCCAGAATGAGGAAACAAAGAAACATATCCCAAATAAAAGAACAGAAGAAACCTTCAGAAATGGAACTAAATGAAGCAGAGGTAACCAAACTGTCAGAGACAGAGTTCAGAATACTGATGATAAGAATGTTTAAGGAACTTAGAGAGGACATCAAGAAGGATGTAGAAATCATAACGAACAACCAGTTAGAACTAAAGAACACAGTTACCGAAATAAAGAACTCACTTGAAGGAATTAACAGCAGGTTAGATGAAGCAGAGGATCGAATCAGCGACTTAGAAGACAAGTTAGCAGAGATCACCCAAACAGAACAACAGAAAGAAAAAGAATAAAAAACAATGAAGATGGTTTAAGAGACCTATGGGATAACATCAAGCGCAACAACATCCGCTTATAGGAATACCAGAAGGTGAAGAGAAGAAACAAGGGATTGAGAACATATTTGAAGTAATAATGTCTGAAAATTTCCCTAACCTGATGAAGGAAACCAACATACAAGTCCAGGAAGTGCAGAGAGTTCCAACCAGGATAAACCCAAACAGGTCCACTCCAAGACACATTATAGCTAAAATGGCAAAGATTAAAGACAAAGAGAGAATCCTAAAAGCAGCAAGAGAAAGACAGAGGGTTACATACAAGGGAACTCCCATAAGACTATCAAATGACTTTTCTGCAGAAACATTGAAGGCCAGGAGGGAGTGGCAGGAGATACTCAAAGTGATGGAAAACAAAGGCCTACAACCTAGGTTGCTTTATCCAGCAAGGCTATCATTTAAAATTGACGGGGAGATAAAGAGCTTCCCAGAAAAGAATAAGCTAAAGGAATTCATTACCACCAAGCCAGCATTGCAAGAAATACTAAAAGGACTTCTGTAAATAGAAGAAAGACGAAAACAATTTATCCACAAATTTAAAAATGGCAATAACTATGTACTTATCAATAATCACTTTAAATGTAAATGGTTTAAATGCTCCAATCAAGAGACATAGGGTGGCTGAATGGATAAGAAAGCAAGACCCTTGTATATGCTGTATACAAGAGACTCACCTCAGATCAAAAGACACACACAGGCTAAAAGTGAAGGGTTGGAGTAAGATATTCCATGCAAATGGAAATGAGAAAAAGCTGGAGTTGCAATACTTATCTCTGACAAAATAGACTTTAAAATGAAGAAAATATTAAAAGACAAAGATGGACACTATATAATAATAAAGGGATCAATTCGACAAGAGGATATAACCCTAGTAAACATCTATGCACCCAACATAGGAGCACCTAAATATATAAAACAGATATTGACTGACATAAAGATGGAGATCAACAGTAACACTATCATAGTAGGGGACTTCAACACACCTCTGACAACAAGGGACAGGTCTTCCAGACAGAAAATCAATACGGAAACAACAGCCTTAAATGACACATTGGACCACTTGGATTTAACCGATATTTTCAGAGCATTCCACCCCAATGCTGCAGAATACACGTTCTTCTCAAGCGCACATGGAACATTCTCCAAGATAGACCATATGTTAGGCCACAAAGCAAGTCTGGATAAATTTAAGAAAATTGAAATCATACCAATTGTCTTCTCTGACCACAGTGCTATGAAATTAGAAATGAACTACAGGAAAAAGACTGGAAGACACACAAATTCATGGAGGCTGAATAATATGTTACTAAATAATGAATGGGTCAAACAGGAGATCAAGGAAGAAATCAAAAGATATCTCGAGACAAACGAAAATGAAAATACAACGACCCAAAATCTATGGGATGCCCCGAAAGCAGTCCTAAGAGGGAAGTTCATAGCACTGCAGGCCTACCTAAAGAAACAAGAAACATCACTAATCAACAGTTTATCTTCACACTTAAGGGATCTGGAAAAAGAACAACAAAATAAGCCCAAAGGGAGTACAAGGAAGGAGATAATAAAGATCAGAGCGGAAATAAATGAAATAGAAACCAGAAAAACAATACAAAAGATCAATGAATCCAAGAGTTGGTTCTTAGAGAAGATAAACAAAATTGACAAACCTTTAGCCAGACTCATTAAAAAAAAGAGAGGACCCAAATTAATAAAATCAGTAATGAAAGAGGAGAAGTGACAACAGACACCGCAGAGATACAAAAATCCTAAGAAATTACTATGAGCAACTGTATGCCAACAAATTTGACAACCTGGAAGAAATGGACAATTTCCTAGATGCATACAACCTCCCAAGGCTAACTCAAGAGGAGACAGAAAACCTGAATAGACTGATTACCACCAAGGAAATTGAATCAGTAATCAACAATCTCCCAACAAACAAAAGCCCTGGACCAGATGGCTTTACAGGTGAATTTTACAGAACGTTCCAAAAAGAATTGTCACCTATTCTCCTCAAACTCTTCCAAAAAATCCAGAGGGAGGGAAGACTCCCAAACACGTTTTACGAAGCCACTATCACCCTGATCCCAAAATCAGACAAAGACACCACAAAAAAGAAAACTACAGGCCGATATCGCTAATGAACATAGATGCAAAAATCCTCAACAAAATACTAGCAAACAGAATTCAGCAATATATTAAAAAGATTATACACCATGATCAAGTGGGATTCATCCCTGGTATGCAAGGGTGGTTCAACATCCATAAATCAATTAATGTGATACACCACATTAACAAAATGAAAAATAAAAATCATATGATCATATCAATTGGCAGAAAAAGCATTTGATAAAATTCAGCAGCCATTCATGATAAAAACCCTTAAGAAAGTGGGAATAGAGGATCATATCTCAACATAATAAAGGCCATATATGATAGACCCACAGCTAACATCATACTCAATGGGGAAAAACTAAAACCATTCCCCTTAAAATCAGGAACAAGGCAAGGCTGCCCACTTTCTCCACTTCTATTCAACATAGTGCTGGAAGTTCTAGCCACAGCAATCAGACAAGAAAAAGAAATAAAAGGCATCCAAATCGGTAAGGAGGAAATAAAACTGTCATTATATGCAGATGATATGATACTATATTTAGAGAACCCTAAAGACTCCACCAAGAAACTATTAGAGCTGATAGATGAATTTAGTAAAGTAGCAGGATACAAAATTAATATTCAGAAATCAGTTGCATTTGTATATACCAATAATAAAACATCAGAAGGAGAAATTAAAAAAGCAATTCCATTTACAATTGCTCCAAAGACTATAAAATACCTGGGAATAAATTTAACCAAAGAAGTAAAAGATCTGTACTCAGAAAATTATAAGACACTGAAGAAAGAAATGAAAGAAGATACAAATAGATGGAAACACATACCATGTTCATGGATAGGAAGAATTAATATAGTTAAAATGTCCATACTGCCTAAGGCAATATATATATTCAACGCAATTCCTATCAAACTACCAACGACATTTTTCACAGAAATAGAACATATAATCCTAAAATTTATATGGGATAACAAAAGACCCCGGATATCTTCAACAATCTTGAGAAATAAGAACAAAGTGGGAGGTATAACAATACCTGACTTCAAATTATACTACAAGGCTACAGTAATCAAAACAGCATGGTACTGGCATAAAAACAGACCCATAGATCAATGGAACAGAATAGAGAGTCCAGAAATAAATCCATGCCTATATGGCCATTTAATCTATGACAATGGAAGCAAGAATATTCGGTGGGGTAAAGACAGTCTATTCAATAAATGGTGCTGGGAAACTTGGACAGACACATGCAAAAAGATGAAGCTGGATCACCTCCTTACACCACATACAAAAATAAATTCAAAATGGCTTAAAGATTAAAATGTAAGATCTGAAACCATAAAATTCCTAGAAGAAAATATAGGAAGAAACTTCACAGACATTACCCGGAGTAAGATTTTTACTGATATATCCTCGCGAGGGAAGTAAGAGGAAAATAAACATGTGGGATTACATCAAACTAAAAAGCTTTTTCACAGCAAAGGAAACCATCAATAAAACAAAAAGGGATCCTACTGATTGGGAAAAGATATTTGCCAATGATATATCTGATAAGGGGTTAATATCACAAATTTATAAAAACTCACTCAACTCAACTCCAAAAAAACAAACAACCCAATTAAAAAATGGGCAGAGGACATGAAGAGACATTTTTCTAAAAAGGACACACAGATGGCAAACAGACATATGAAGAAATGTTCAACCTCACTAACCATTAGAGAAATGCAAATAAAAACCACAATGAGATACCACCTCACCCCAGTCAGGATGGCTATCATCAATAAATCAACAAACAACAAGTGCTGGCGTGGATGCGGAGAAAAGGGAACGCTGGTGCACTGTTGGTGGGAATGCAGATTGGTGCAGCCACTATGGAAAACAGTTTGGAGATATCTCAAAATTCTGAAAATGGAACTACCTTATGATCCAGCAATCCCACTCCTAGGTATCTATCCGGAGAAATCCAAAACTCCAATTCAAAAATCTTTATGCACTCCTATGTTTATTGCAGCACTATATACAATAGCCAAGACCTGGAAACAACCGAAATGCCCATCGGTAGATGACTGGATTAAGAAACTGTGGTACATTTATACAATGGAGTATTACGCAGCCATAAAGAAGAAAGAAATCTTACCATTTGCAACAACATGGATGGACCTAGAGAACATTATGTTAAGTGAAATAAGTCAGAAAGAGAAAGACAAATACCATATGATCTCACTTATATGCGGAATCTAAAGAAAAGAATAAGTGAATGAACTAATCAGAAACAGTTTTGGAAACATGGAGGAAAAACAGAGGGTTGCTAGAGGGGCGGGGGGTTGGGGATAAGGGGAAGGTGGGAGGTTTTGGGAACGTACCGAGGGATAGCAGATGGGGGGAGGGGGGTTCACACAGTGTGAGGGATATAAATGATAAACGTCTAAGTTTTGCTTTGTCTTGTGCACCTGAAACTAATAAAAAAAAAAAAAAAAAAAAAAAAAAAAAAAAAAAAAAAAAAAACCACAATGAGATATCACCTCACCCCAGTCAGAATGGCTATCATCAACAAGACAAATAGTAACAAGTGTTGGAGAGGCTGTGGAGAAAAAGGAACCCTCATACACTGTTGTTGGGAATGCAGATTGGTGCAGCCGCTATGGAAGTCAGTGTGGAAGTTCCTCAAATAATTACAAATAGAATTACCATATGACCCAGTAATCCCACTCCTAGGTATCTACCCGAAAAATCAGAAAACATTTATCCATAAAGTCACGTGTGTTCCAATGTTCATTGCAGCTTTTTTACGGTGTCCAAAACATGGAAACAACCAAAATGTCCTTTGATAGATGAATGGATAAAGAAGTTGTGCTATATATACACAATGGAATACTATTCGGGCTAAGGAAAGATGAAATAGGACCATTTTGACAACATGGATGGATCTTGAGAATATAATGCTAAGCGAAATAAGTCAGACAGAAACAGCAGAGAACCAATGAGAAACAAAAACTCATAGACACAGACAATAGTTTAGTGGTTACCAGAGGGTAAGGGGGTGGGGGGTGGGAGATGAGGGTAAGGGGGATCAAATATATGGTGATGGAAGGAGAACTGACTCTGGGTGGTGAACACACAATGGGATTTATAGATGATGTAATACAGAATTGTACACCTGAAATCTATGTAATTTTACTAACAATTGTCACCCCAATAAATTTTTAAAAAATAAATGTATAAATAAATTCACTACCTTATCAGAATATTAAAAAAAAAGAAAGAGCAGAGAACCATCTGATTTCACTGATATGTGGTATATAAACCAAAAATAACAAAAGAACAAGACAAACAAATGAGAAACAAAAACTCATAGACAGAGACAATAGTTTAGTGGTTACCAGACAGTTAAGGTGGATGGGGGTGGTAGATGACGGTAAAGGGGATCAAATATATGGTGACGGAAGGAGAACTGACTCTGGGTGGTGAACACACAATGTGATTTATAGATGATGTAACACAGAATTGTACACCTAAAATCTATGTAACTTTACTAACAAATGTCACCCCAGTAAACTTAAATTAAAAAAAGAAAATCAGAAAACCAACAAACAAAAAAACAACAACATCAATATGTAAATCCCAGAACAGCTGTGTTAGTCATGGACCATGAACAAGAAATAAAGTTTGCTATTAAAAAAAAAAAGAAAAGAAACAAGAAAAGTCACTAATCAACAGTTTTTCTTCACACTCAATGGATCTGGAAAAAGAACAGCAAAGTAAGCCCAAAGGGAGTACAAGGAAGGGGATAATAAAGATCAGAGCGGAAATAAATGAAATAGAAACCAGAAAAAGAATATAAAAGATCAATGAATCCAAAAGTTGTATATTAGAGAAGGTAAAGAAATTTGACGAACCTTTAGCCAGACTCATCCAAAAAAAGAGAAAGAGGACCTAAATTAATAAAATCAGAAATGAAAGAAGAGAAGTTACAGCAGACACCAGAGAAATAAAAAAAAAAAAAAAAAAAAAAGAAAGAAATTACTATGAGGAACTCTATGCCAACAAATTAGACAATCTGGAAGAAATGGACAATTTTCCAGAAGCATACAACTTTCCAAGGCTCACTCAGGAAAAAACAAAAAACCTGAATAGAATGATTACAAAATGGAAATTGAATCAGTAATTGACAAGCTCCCAACAAACAAAAGCCCTGGACCAGATGGCTTTACAGGTGAATTTTACAAAACATTCAAAAAAGAATTATCACCTGTTCTCATCATGTATTCCAAAAAATCCAGAAGGAGGCAAGGTTCCCAAACATGTTTTATGTGGCCACTAATACCCTGATCCCAAAATCTGACAAAGATACTACCAAAAAAGAAAACTACAGGCCGAACTCTCCAATGAACATAGTTGCAAAAATCTTTAATAAAACATTAGCAGACAAAATTCAGCAATACATTAAAAAGATCATACACCATGATTAAGTCCAATTCATTCCTGGTGTGCAACGGTGTTTCAACATCTGCAAATCAATGTGATACACTACATTAACAAAATGAAAAATAAAAATCATAGGATCATATCAATACATGCAGAAAAAGCATTTGACAAAATTCAGCAGCGATTTATGATAAAAACCTTTAAGAAAGTGGGACTAGAGAGACCATATCTCAACATAATAAAGGCCATATATGGTAAACCCACAGCTAACATCATACTCAATGGGGAAAATCTAAAACCATTCCTCTTAAGATCAGGAACAAAGCAAGGTTGTCCACTTTCTCCACTTCTATTCAACATAGTGCTGGAAGTTCTAGCCACAGCAATCAGACAAGAAAAAGAAATAAAAGGCATCCAAATTGGTAAGGAGGGAGTAAAATTGTCATTAAATGCAGATGACACGATACTGTATAAAGCAAACCCTAAAGATTCCACCAAACTTTATTACACGTGATAAATGAATTTAGTAAAGTAGCAGGATACAAAAAGTAATATTCAGAAATTAGTTGCATTTGTATATACCAATAATAAAATATCAGAAATAGAAATTAAGAAAACAATCCCATTTACAATTGCTTCAAAGACTATAAAATACCTGGGAATAAATTTAACCAAAGAAGTAAAAGATTTGTACTCAGAAAATTATAAGACATCTATAAGAAATGAAAGAAGATACAAATAGATGGAAGCACATACCATGCTCATGGATAGGAAGAATTAATATAGTTAAAATGTCCATACTGCCTAAGGCAATATACAGTTTCAACACAATTTGTATAAAACTACCAAGGACATTTTTCACAGAAATAGAATATCTAATCCTAAAATTTATATAGAACCATAAAAGACCCCAGATATCCCTGGTAATCTTGAGAAATAAGAACACAGTGGAAGGTAAAATGATACCTGACATCAAATTATACTACAAGGCTACAGTTATCAAAACAGCATGGTACTGACATAAAAACAGACACATAGATCAATGGAACAGAATAGAGAGCCCAGAAATAAATCCATGCCTACATGGTCATTTAATCTACGACAATGGAAGCAAGAATTTACGGTGGGGTAAAGACAGTCTATTCAATAAATGGTGCTGGGAAACCTGGACAGACACATGCAAAAAAAATGTAGCTGGGCCACCTCCTTACACCATATACAAGAGTAAATTCAAAATGGATTAAAGACTTAAATGTAAGATCTGAAACCATAAAATTCCTAGAAGAAAATATTTTTCTTCTAGGAATGTTACAGACTTTACCTGGAAGAAAGTTTACAGACATCACCCAGAGTAAGATTTTTACTGCTATATCCCCTCGGGCAAGGGAACTAAGAGAAAAAATACACATATGGGATCACATCAAACTAAAAAGTTTTTCACTGCAAAGGATTCCATCAATAAAACAAAAAGGGAACCTACTGAATGGGAGAAAATATTTGCAAATGATATATCCAATAAGGGGTTAATATCCCAAATTTATAAAAAAAATTCACTCAACTCAACTCCAAGAAAACAAACAACCCAATTAAAAATGGGCAGAAGACATGAAGAGACATTTTTCTAAAAAGGACATACAGAAAGAAAACAGACATATGAAAAAATGCTCAACCTCACTAATCATTAGCGAAATGCAAATAAAAACCACAATGACGTACCACCTCACCCCAGTCAAAATGGCTATCATCAATAAATCAACAAACAACAAGTGCTGGCGAGCATGTGTATACAAGGGATACCTTATGCACTGTTGGTGGGATTGCAGATTGGTGCAGCCACTATGGAAAACAGTATGGAGGTATCTCAAAATATGAAAATGATCCAGCAATTCCACTCCGAGGTATCTATCCAGAGAAATCCAACGCTAATTCAAAAAAATTTATGCACTCCTATGTTTATTGAAGCATTATACCCAATAGCCAAGACTTGGAAACAACCAAAATGCCCATTGGTAGACGACTGGATTAAAAATCTGTGGTACATTTATATAATGGAGTATTATGCAGCCATAAAGAAGAAAGAAATCTTACCATGTGCAACAACATGGATGGACCTAGAGAACATTATGTTAAGTGAAATAAGTCAGAGAAAGACAAATACCATATGATCTCACTTATATGTGGACTCTAACAAAAAGAATAAATGAATGAACTAATCTGAAGCAGTCTCAGAGACATAGAGAAAAACTGAGGGTTACTAGATGGGAGGAGGGATGGGAACAAGGGGGAAGGTGAGGGGATAGAGAGCTCCGTCAGTAACCACAAGATTACCAAGGGGTTACGAATGTCAATTTGGGGAATGTAACCAATAATGTTGTAAAGATTTTGTAGGGTATCCGATGGACACTTGTCTTGTTAGGGAGACCACCTCAGGGATGATGTAGATGCCTGATCACTGCACTGTACACCTGAAGCTGAAGCTTAACAATACTGAATGTCAACTACAATTTTATATATATGTATATTTACAAGAAGCGGAGTACAGCATTGGAGACAGAGGAAATGTAATGGCTGTGTGCATTGTCAGAGGGATAAGGGGGGTCGTCACTGTGTGAGGGATATAAATGATAAATGTCTAACTATTACATTGTTTTGTGCACCTGAAACTGATTTTTTTAATATTATAAAAAATAAAAGATTTAAAAAAATAAAAGTAAAGTGTGCCGTAAATCATCCTCCATCATGCCAACATTCCGTATCACACATCACTTCTGGTGTACAGCAATTTCTGTAAAATAAAAACATTACAGTGTGTCCTCATCCACCTTATTCATCAGATGTGGCACCAAGCGACTTCTTGCTTTTCCCCAAAGTCAAAATGCTTACGAAATGTAAACATTTTGAATTGATTCAGGACATTGTAGCAGCCATGACAGAGCAACTAAAGATACTCATGAAAGAGGACGTCCAGAACTGCTGCAGAAAATGACAAGAATGATGGGATAAGTGTGTTTGA
The DNA here is from genome assembly GCF_036562045.2 of Rhinolophus sinicus. Taxonomy (NCBI): domain Eukaryota; kingdom Metazoa; phylum Chordata; class Mammalia; order Chiroptera; family Rhinolophidae; genus Rhinolophus; species Rhinolophus sinicus. The sequence goes on from NC_133768.1 coordinate 91,419,562, forward strand.
CGTGAGGGGGGTATTTTAAGGGGGATTAATGGCAAGGTGTCTTTTACTGTAATAAAATTTTTTTAAACATTCAATATTTTCTTTGATTAGAACTCATGTCAATCTCATTGGAACAAACTAGAGTTTTCAAAACAGACATTATAGCAGAGCTGACTTACAGCCATTTAACTAGTGAGAAGCTGGGAGACAGTGGCAGAATGGGGTATTATCAAGGACAATCAACCTCCAATTAAAACTCCAGACTACCTTCCCATGCTATGTACAGTAAAGGCATATACCTACAACTAAAAGAAATTATCTTTGTTTTTAATATTTTCCCTTTTGTTCCAAGATCCTAAAACAAAATACTATCGGGGGCTGCTGGTCCCATTCATCCCCTAGCATGAGAGTACTGACTTGGACATGCTGTCTTCCCCACATAGACAAGACAGGAGTCTTTGGAGGGTTATTTGATATTTACAGAACACTCACATCAACCAGTACTTAATAACAAGTCCAACTGAACTAAATAGAGACAGAAAGAGCCACAAGTGTTCATTTTTAATTCTTTTCCTTGATTTTGTGCCTTTGCATATCTGATTCCCTCCACCTAGAATAATCTTCCCCCTTGTGGTGGTTTTAAAAGTATTTCCACAAATTACTTGATGCTTCCTCGTTTCAAGATGTGGAATTTAATTCCCCCTCCGCTTGAGTGTGGCCTCGACTTAGTGACTGACTTCTAACAAACAGAATATAATAGAAGTAAAGGTATATCTCTTCTGAGATTAAGCTATAAAAAAAAACTGAGGTTTCCACCTTGGTTTTCTCTCTCCTATTTGGATCATGTGCTGTGAGGGAAGCCAACTGCCATGCTGTAAGTTTTCCTAGGAAAAGGGTAACATGGCAAGGAACTTGGTCTTCAGTCCAAGAGAAACTGAGGCCTGCTGACAATCATGTGAGTGATTTTGGAAGTGGATTCTCCAATCCCATCTGGCCCTTGAGATGACTACACCCCTACTGAAAGTTTATCTGCAACCTCATGAGAAATTGAACCAGACCCTCTCAGTTAAGCTCCACCCAGATTCTTTATTTTTAGTTAAAGTTTATTGGGTTGACAGTTGTTAGTAAAGTTACATAGATTTCATGTTTACAATTCTGTGTTACATCATCTATAAATCAAATAGAGTCTTCACCACCCAGAGTCAGTTCTCCTTCCATCACCATATATTTGATCCCCTTTACCCTCATCTACCAACGCCCTCCACCCTTACCCTCTGGTAACTACTAAACTATTGTCTCTGTCTATGAGTTTTTGTTTCTCATTTGTTTCTCTTGTTCTTTTGTTGTTTTTGGTTTATATACCACATATCAGTGAAATCATATGGTTCTCTGCTTTTTCTGTCTGATTTATCTCGCTTAGCATTATATTCTGAAGATCCATCCATGTTGTCACAAATGGTCCTATTTCATCTTTTCTTACCACCGAATTGTATTCCATTGTGTATATATACCACAACTTCTTTATCCATTCATCTATCAAAGGACATTTTGGTTGTTTCCATGTTTTGACCACTGTAAATAAAGCTGCAATGAACATTGAAGCAAACGTGTCTTTCTGGATAAATGTTTTCAAATTTTTTGGGTAGATAACTAGGAGTGGGATTGCTGGGTCTATGGTAACTCTATTTGTAATTTGTTGAGGAACCTCCACACTGCATTCCATAGGGGCTGGACCAGTCTGCATTCCCACCAACAGTGTATGAGGGTTCCTTTTTCTCCACAGCCTCTCCAACATTTGTTACTATTTGTCTTGTTGATGATAGCCGTTCTAACTGGGGTGAAGTGATATCTCATTGAGGTTTTATTTACATTTCTCTGATGATTAGTGACGTTGAGCATTTTTTCATATGTGTATTTACCATTTGTATGCCCTCTTTGGAGAAATGTCTCTTCAGGTCCTCTGCCCATTTTCTAATTGGGTTGTTTTTTCTGTTGTTCAGTTGCATGAGTTCCTTTATATTTTGGATATTAGCCCATCATCAGAGGCACAGTTTGCAAAAACTTTCTCCCATTCATTTGGTTGCCTCTTTATTTTGTTGTTGGATTCTTTTGCTGTGCAGAAGATTTTAAGTTTTACATAGTCCCATTCATTTATTTCAGTTTTTACTTCCCTTGCCTTTGGAGTCAAATTCATAAAATGCTCTTTGAACCCAAGGTCCATAAGTTTACTACCTATGTTTTCTTCTATGCAGTTTATTGTGTCAGGTCTTATGCTTAAGTGTTTGATCCATTTTGAATAATTTTTGTACATGATGACAGATAGCAGTCCAATATCATTCTTTTGCACGTGTCTTTCCAATGCTCCCAGCACCATTTATTGAAGAGGCTGTCTTTTCTCCATCATATGGTTTTTGCTTCATTGTCAAAAACTATCTGTCCATATTTATCTGGTTTTATTTCTGGATTCTCAATTCTATTCCATTGGTCTACGTGTCTGTTTTCCTGCCAATACCATGCTGTTTTGATTATTGTTGCCCTGTAGTACAAGCTAAAGTCAGGGAGTGTGATACCTCCAGCACTGTTATTTTTTCTTAAGATTGCTTTGGTTATTCGGGGTCTTTTGTGGTTCCAAACAAATCTTATGATTTTCTTGTTCTATTTCTTTAAAAAATGCCACTGGGATTTTGATGGGGATTGCAGTAAATCTATGTATTGCTTTGGGTAATATGGTCATTTTAACTATTTTGATTCTTCAAATCCATGAGCAGAGAATGTTTTTCCATTTCGTTGTGTCTTCTTCAATTTCTTTCAAAAGTGTCTTATACTTTTCCTCATATAGGTCCTTCACATCCTTGGTTAAGTTTATTCCTAGGTATTTTATTTTTTTGCTGCAATTGCAAAAGGAATTGTTTTTTGTATTTCTTTTTCTGAGATTTCATTGTTAGTGTATAAGAAGGCAATGGACTTTTGTACGTTGATTTTGTAGCCAGCAACTTTATTGTATTCGTTGATTGTTTCTATTGTCTTTTTGTTCTCTATTTCATTTAGTTCTGCTCTGATTTTTATTATTTCCTTTCTTCTGCTGACCTTGGGTTTCATTTGTTCTTCTTTTTCTAGTTCTTTAAGGTGTAACGTGAGGTAATTTATTTGAGATTTTTCTTGTTTCTTGAGATAGGCCTGTAATGATATAAATTTCCCCTTGAAACTGCTTTCATTGCATCCCAAAAATTTTGGTAGGGTGTATTTTTATTGTCATTTGTTTCTATGTATCTTTTGATCTCTCCTCTAATTTCTTCTTTAACCTGGTCGTTCTTTAAAAGTATGCTGTTTAATCTCCATGTAATTGTGGTTTTTCCTGCTTTCTTTTTGCAGTTGATATCCAATTTCAAAGCCATGTAATGAGAGAATATGCTTGGTATGATTTCAATTTTCTTAAATTTGCTGAGACTGATTTTACGTCCCAAAATATGGTCTATCCTTGAGAATGTTCCATGTACATTAGAAAAAAAAAATGTATAGTCTGATGTTTTAGGATGAAGTGCTCTATAAATGTCAATTATCTCCGTTTCATCTAAGGTGTCATTTAGGGCTGCTATTTCATTATTTATTTTCTCTTTGGACAACATATCCATTGATGTCAATGATGTTTTTAGGTCCCCTAGTATAATTGTGTTTTGATCAATTTCTCCCTTTAGTTCTGTTAGTAGTTGCTTGGTATATTTCGGTGCTCCTTGATTGGGGGCATAAATATTGATGACTGTTATGTCTTCTTATTGTGTATGCCCTTTTACCATTATGAAATGTCTATCTTTGTCTCTTGTTACCTTTTTCACCCTGAAGTCTGTTTCATCTGACATCATTATGGCTACACGTGATTTTCTCTGGATACCATTTGCTTGGAGTGTCAATCTCCACCCTTTCACTTTGAGTCTATGCTTGTCCTTGTAGCTGAGATGTGTCTCTTGGAGACAGCATATGGTTGGGTTTAGTTTTTTGATCCAATCTGCTACTTTGTGTCTTTTTATTCATGAGTTCAGTCTATTTACATTTAGGGTGATTATTGATATGTGAGCTTTTCCTATCATTCTATCTTTAGTTTTCTGGTAAGATTGTGTCTCCATGGCTTCTTTGCCTCTTTTTTGTTGGCTATTATTTCTGTGTGATGGTATTCTATGATGTTTCCCTCTGTTTCTTCTTTTATTACAGTATATATTTCAGTTCTGGATTTATTTTTGAGTGGTTATCCTTAAGTTTGTGTAAAATAAATTTTGATATTTAGAGTATTCCATTTTCTTCAGCATGCTTACTTTCTCCATTTCCATATTCCGATTCAGGCCTTTACTCTCCCCTTTTTTATGTTTTGGTTGCCACAAATTGTCCCTGTTGATGGTGGTCGAATAGCCTCCTTCAGTATTTCTTATAGTGCAGGTCGTGTATTAGAAAATTCCCTCAGCTTCTGTATGTCTGGAAAGGTCTTTATTCCTCCTTCATATCTAAAGGATATCTTTGCTGGATATATTATTCTTGGCTCATAATTTCTCTCTTTCAATAGTTTGAATATTTGATTCCACTCCCTCCTGGCTTATAGAGTTTCTGCTGAAAATCTGATGATAATCTAATGGACTTTCCTTTGTAGGTTACCTTCTTTTCCCTGGCTGCCTTGAGGATTCTTTTTTGTCGTTGATTTTAGACAGCTTCAATACAATGTGCCTTGGAGAAGGCCTGTTGGGATTGAGGTAATTAGGTGTTCTATTTGCTTCTTGGATTCGAGGATCCAGTTCTGTCCACAAGTTTGGGAAATTCTCATCGACTATTTGTTTGAATATACTCTCTGTTCCTTCTCTCTTTCTTCTCCTTCTGGTATGCCCATTATTCTTATATTGCTCTTTCTGATGGAGTCAGAAAGTTCTTGTAGAGTTCTTTCATTTCTTGTAAGTCTCAAGCCTCTTTTTTCTTCCATCCGTGTCATTCCCAGGTTTCTATTTCAATGTCACTGTTTCTTTCCTCCATCTGGTCAACTCTTCTTCCTAAGCTGGCTATTTCATTCTTAATTTCTTCTATTGAGTTAGTTAATCTCCAGAAATTCTATTTGGTTCTTTTTCAAAATTCAATCTCTTTGGTAAAACGCTTATGTTGTTCTTCGATTGTGTTTCTGAGTTCGTTAAACTGCCTTTCTGTGTTTTGTTGCATCTCGTTGACTTTTTTCAGAACTGCAATCTTGAATTCTCTGTCATTTAAGTCACATATTTCCATATCTTTAAGTTCATTTTCTGGAGACTTCTCACTTTCTTTCTGAGCTGTCTTGTTGCCTTGGTTATTCATGGCAATTATTGATTTATTGTTTCTCTTACTAGACATTTACAGTAGTGGGTTCTGCAACAGATTGATAGGACGAGGTCTTTCTTTTGTTTTCCAGTATGTGTTGGTAGAATGTTTTATTTTCTCTCTGACTGCAGCTTTTTTTTCTTTCTCACACTGCAGTTTTCTCTGCACTATTCCAGCTTCTCACAAAATGGAGGGATTCCCTGGAAGGCAAGCTTCTCCTCTGTTAACAGTTCGCCTGGGTCATAGGCACCATGTCCCAGTGGGGATGTGGAAAGTTTTTGATGTTCCAAAACTCTTCCTTCGCCAGATTCAGAGCCCTTGTGTTTCACCAGTTCTGTCTACTCCTTCAGTGATCCCCCACAGATAGGTGGGGACAGGGCCTGGGTGAGATGTGAGAATTGGCCCAGAGCAATGTTGGTGACCACCAGCACAGTGCGTCCTGCTTCCACACTTCCCTCCCCTTTGCTGGAACTAGTTGGGCTGCGAATCTGTGTCTCCCGGCTACAGTTCTCAGAACTGCAAATATTCTGTTTTTTTTGATATGACACTGCTACTGTTCCACTTGTAGCACTGGGCAGGTGTGGGCAGTGTGAGCTCTGGGCGTGTAGGGAGGGGGCGGCTAGTCTCAATTCCTAAGGCTTCCGTTCTTTGCTGCAGTGAGGGCTTAAACCTCCATTTACAGCTTCTTCCCTCAGTCTTTGCTCTGAGGTCCCTGCCATGAGCGTTGAGTTCAGCTGTGTTATATGCTGTTCCCTCAGCCCTGTGGGCCATAAACGGAGCCTAGCCGTCCAAGTTCTTCCCTGTCCTGCAGCTGCGGTTGTTTCGGGATGCAGTGAGCTCGGAGTACTGAGCTAGGTCTGCGTCCCGTGTCTGCGTGGCTCCATCTCCGCACTTCTCCCTTCTCTTCTTCCCTGCTCGCACAATTTGCCCACCTTAAGTGAATTCAGTAGTCGTCTTGCCTGTCTGCTGTGCAGGGAGTAATTTGTGGAGTTAGAGTTCTTCCATTTGTTGTAAATTCCAGGGGAGATTTTCAGAGGCTCACCTCATGCCGCCACTTTGATGACATCCTCCACACAGATTCTTGACCCTCAAATATTGTATGACATAATTATGTTTTTGTTTTTGTTTTTAACTGCTATGTTTGGGGATAACAAGCTAGTAGTACTTATCTATCTATTAGCAATAGATAACTAATACAACTTTCCCCTCACTTGGTTCACTTCCATTTGTTCTTGAAAACACAGCTGAGGCATAATCTAGTCCATGAAATCTTTCTGACCACATTCTTCTACAGGGCTTATCCAGTGATTTTTTTAAAATTTTAGTTATTGTATATTTTCAGCTCTTGAACTTCCATTTGGTGATTGCTTTTGTTTTTATTTCTCAGAAAGATGAGGCTTTCTATTTTTCATTTTTTAAAGGATTTTGTCATTGTAGGTGTATTTTTATGATAGCCGTTTTAAAATAATTTCAGATAAGTCCAACATCTGTTATCTAGAATGGCATTTATTGACTCTTTTCTCATGTGAGTTGTGATTTTTCTGATTCTTCATATGCCTAATAACTTTGGATTGTATCTGGGATATTTTGAATATTGCCTTATGAGACCTTGGAACTTGTTTAAATCCTATGGAGAACGTTGATGTTGACATTTTTGGTTTAGCAGGCAGTCAACCTGGTTAGTTTTCATGTGCAAGTTCTGGTCCATCTTCTGTGGGTTATGGTTACAAAGTCTATTCAATTTTCCATGCCTTCAGAGCACTATCCAGGTATGATCCATATGTTCACCATTCAGTGAATAGTCTGGGTCCTAGGTGGTGGTCTCTCTGTTCAGTTCTCAAAGACTTTGGTCTGCTAAATAGGGTCTAACCCATAATGTTCACTCAGGGTAAATCTCTGTGGTTCATAAACAACAGTATAGGGTCACTTTCCCAAGCTTCTCTCTTTCTTTGATCTTGGCACGTTCTGGTTTTCCGAGACTATTCTTTTCAGCCCTCTGGACTGAAAGATGACCTGCTCTGCACTTTTGCAACTGTGCCCTTGTTTAGGTCCAAGCAGTGGAAGACAGAGAGGAAAAAAATGCAATGGAAATTGTCCTAACCCTCTTTGAACAACAGATCTACTGAAGAGAGAGGAAAATTCCCTGTCCTCAAAGTTTTAGTTCCTGTAGGTTCCAATTATCAGCTGCTGCCACTATCGCCATAGGATTTTGTGGGAATAGAGTACAAGAAAACAGAGAAAAGAAACAGGGGGGAAATGAAAGCTTTCCCCACTGTTGCTATGAGTTTCCTTTCCCATTCTTGAGCCAGAATTAGATCACTTCTCCTAGAACTTTCTCTGTCTGCTCCCTGATAGCCACTTCCAGGATTCTGATGCACTGAGTTCAGGATGGATTATACCAGAAAAAAATGGCATAATTACTACCAGAAAGTGCACTACCAGTTGCACTTTCTTTTCTGGCTTTCTTTCCCAATCTGTTACTATTTACTGTTCAGATTGTTCAATGCTGTATCTATTCTGTTCATATTTTATAACTGTATATAGTGGGGGAGACAGGGTATTGTGTGCTTACTTCTTCTAATCCAGAATTGGAACCCTGATGCTGTATTATAATGATCTAATTTTGTTTTCCTATCTCTCCCTCGAAGCTCCTTAGAACAGGGATTTTATGCATTTCCCACACCTAGCACAGAGCTTAGCATAACTGGTAATTACTATACTGTAATGAGTAAGTGAGTGTGCGAGTGAGTGAGTGAGTGAGTGAGTGAGTGAGTGAGTGAAGGCCCTAACCAGGGGAACCTACCCATTCCTATAGTCCAATACCAAGGAAAAGAGCATGGCAGCATGAACATAAGGGCAGAGCTTGTACCAGTGTGAAAAAGTTACAATGCCCTTTTCAGTAGTGTCACTTTTTTTCAACAGATGCTCTCTAATGGCAATGCCCTCATCTTTGCTATCTAATCCATTATGACTTGCCTGGAAGAGATTTTAGACACAGTAGTAAAGGGGTGAGTATATATAAAAATGACTGTCAATCAATAAATTTCAATGAACAAGACAATATAATGCTCTCAACACTATACTAGGCACAGAGAGACTAGAAAAGGAGAAGGCATTTCACCTCCTCTCAAGGCACTTACAATCATGATACAGTTACAATTTATAAGAAAAAGCCATGCTGAAAAATAGAAAAAAAATTCAAGACATGACATCAGGAAATGGGTAATTATGAAGAGTACTGTAGCAGTTCAAAGGATGTGCAGATCAGTGCAGGCTGGCACAGCTATGACACAGGAAGAGGCAGGATTTGAGATGATTCTTGAACTATGGGTTAGAGTGTAATAAGTGGATGCCTTTTTAGAAAGATTAAACAGCAAAGGTGTGAAGATAAGAAAGGACATGAAGAACAGTGGACCTGACTAAAGAACAGATTATATTTAATGAGCCATAGAAGGATTAGCATTCTTATTGCTCCATTCTGGCCATACTGTCAAATAATATTAAAATACCTGGGCTGGAGGGGTCTTTACTTATTCAACTCTATCCAATGCCGAAGGCCGCTCTTGTTTTGTGCATCCAGTTCCCCCACCCTCCTTCCAATACACACACACACACACACACACACACACACACACACACACACACACACTACCCTCTTTCTGGCCACAATGGTCCATGTAGTATCACTGCTTCTCCCAGGACATGTTTGAGAAGTATCAGAAAAAAATTTGTCTCTCTGCTGGGATTGCTACATCACATGGAAAGAGTCTGAATGCAGAATAAAAGAAAACAAAGACAAATGGAGCCCAAAAAAGGTGAGAAAGACCCTGATGATATCAATGATCCCTTGAATCAGTCTTACCTAAAGTCATTTCCCTTTTATATGATATAATTGACTCTATTGTAAAGCTTTTTGAATTGGATTTCTGTTATGTGCCACCAAAAGAGGCTTGAATAACATAAGCCTTCTCCACACTCTCCTTACCAACTGGTTAAGCATCCAGATGGCTTAGAGTCTCCAAATTAGAAGGCAATCATTCCTTTCTGAGGCAGCCCATTACATCTTTAGACAGCCCTGATAGAACATTATTTCTTTTATTGAGTTAAAATTTGTCTCCATCATTACTTCATCTTTTTGGTTCTAGTTCTCATCTCTGGAGCTAAACAGAACAAGAGTAATCCATCTGGCACACTAATTTGAGAGCAGCTATTATATTGCTCATGCTCAGTTCCTTCAACAGTTCCTCATGGTATTGTTTGCATGATTCTAAGTCTTCTTACCATCATGGTTACACTGCCCTGAATTGGTCACAGTTTTTAAAGGGATTGTTCAAAATAAGTGAAACATTCTAGGGATAGTTTGACTAATACACATTGCAATGGAATTATCAATTCTCTCACATTCTATTGTCACCATGGTTCTCAACTTTGGTTTCCCATTGGAATCACTGGAGGGGATTTAAACATACTGATTCCTTGACCCTATCCCCAGAGATTCTTATGCAATTGATCTGGGTTGAAGCCTTGGAAGCCAAGTGTGTGAACCAACATATTAATGTATCTTAAACACATAGACTCATCTTACAGCTAAGTTACACTTGAAATCATTGTATAGTTGACCCTTGAACAACATAGATTTGAACTGCATAAATCCATTTATACACAGATTTTTTTTCCAATAAATACAGTAAGCCCTCCACGTCCACAATTTTCTCACAGCTGCAGATTCAACCACAGATGGAAAACAGTACTTTTGCATTCCCAACCATGGATCAAAAATACTGTTTTCAATCCATGGCTGATTGAATCTGAGGATTGAAAGACCAATTACTACCTTAAATTTTTAGAGTCAAAAGTTATACACGGACTTTCAATTGTGCGGAGTCGGCTCCCCTAACTTCTGCATTGTTCAAGGGTCAACTGTACATTAACACCCCTAAATCTTTTTTTACATGAGCTCTGCTAAGCCACATTCTGTATTTGGGTAATCAGTTTCTTGGACTTCTCCCACAGTATTTTATGTTTACATCTATTAAATTTCATCTTGCAGATTCAGCTCATCTACAAAACCTGTCAAAATTTGCACTATCCCAATTCTGGTATCCATTGTGTTTATTACCCCTCTACAAGTCTGATGAGCCTGTTTTGTATAACTTCAACCAAGTAATTAATAAAGAATGTTTAACAGGATGAGGTTGAGGACATAAACCTACAGCTTATTACTAGAAATCTATATTAACACTGCCCAGATCTGTACCCATACCTTTACTTCAACAAGCTACTAATTAATATAATTTTATGAGAGAGGCTACAAATCATTCTTTCCACAGTGATATCTTGAGCAATTTTGCTACATGCCTAGATAATAGCCACATTACCCAGAGCCATCCATCACTCAGTTAATCAAATAGGCAAATTAAGATTGTATTACATGACTTCTTTTCAGCAAACCCATGTTGACTCCCACTAATCAGGGCTAACTCTTGTCAGGATTATGGACTATCTTTTAATAGCAATTTCTAGAATCATCATCTAAGCTTGACATCAAATATTTCAGTCTCTGTTTTGTATAATAAATCCATCATTACTTCCTTTCCAAAAACTAGAATTTCATTGGCCATTTCATATCTTCCTGAAAGTGGGTAGAATTCAGAGTTCAACTTATTCAACTTTTCTAATCTTCAGAAAAACCTAGAATTTAATGTCTATGATTATATCTGAAGTGTGACTTTCACTTCTAAGATAGCTTTGTCCTAGTGAGAACTGAGACACTGGAGTAACTAGCCTCTCCTTCCACTTTCTGCTGCAAAATTGAGCACTACAGACATTAGTAATCTGAGGGTAAAGGGGATCAAATATATGGTGATGGAAGGAGAACTGACTCTGGGTGGTGAACACACAATGTGATTTATAGATGATGCAATATAGAATTGTACACATGAAATCTATGTAACTTTCCTAACAAATGTCACCCCGATAAACTTTAATTGAAAAAAAAAACACAAACAGACATCAGCAATCATCAAAACAACCCATTATGGAATCAAAGAAATGCTCCCTTCTGCATCTTAGCTCTACAGTCGTTTCCTTGTTTGTTCTTATATTCACTATCATTGTATTTCTCTAGTACGGCTTGACAAAGTGTGTGTATTGGAGAGAGGGCAGATTTCTGTGTCATCAATTTTATCTGTGGCTGTATTATAACTGAGTGCTTTGCTGTTTTATAATTCTCTTTGAGCTGGGAACAAAGACAGATCCCACCTTATTATTTCATAGAAGCTGCAATTGAAGAGACTGAGCAGCAAGCAGAGTAAGAAGAGCAGAATATTCCTTTGTTCTCATACAGCAACTTGCTTTTTACCTCTATATTTTATATATTTAGATCTTGCTTGTGAAGTGCTTTCATGTCGCTCTTTCTCCCTCATGTTCTCTCTTTCTTTTCCTCCACCTTATATTTCTCAAATACATTGCTATATTATATTCTTGTGGCAGAAGTGGACCTCTCAAGTTGATCTGAATTCATTATTTTTGTCAGTTTTATTCCAATTAGATGGCATTTCTTGAGCACACATGGAGAGGGAGTTGAAGTGATGAGAGGCACTCTCATAAGCATGGCTAGTCCTAATAGAATAGGTTGATACGCAGTCTATCTTAGGTGCCAGTTCCCTCAGCTCATACTCCCAGGTATCTTCAGCTTACACACAACACTTCCTCTCCTTCCCTGAATCTGGTTTTATAGGTCTAGTGCTGACATACTCTGTGTTTAGGACATGTGCCTGTTATGAAACCTCTTCTGCTGCTCTTTGGAAAGAGGCTGTGGTACAAAGTATGAGCACTGGCCTTGGTCAGTTCAGCTCCATCATCGATTTGCTCTGTGTCTTGGTCCAGTCATTCAAATGTATAAGCCTATCAATTCATCTGTAGGTTATGACAACAACAGTAATAACAGTAAGAATGCTGACCCCATGAGATTATGAGAATTTAAGCGATGTGTGAGAATTCCATAAACTTTTGTCAATGATCTAAAAGAGTGGACTCATGAGTCTCAAGGCCCTCATATGAGCTATGTTTATATAAAATATTATCAATTATAATAATGATAGCTAAAATGTATGAGGGTATCTACCAACCACTGTTCTAAGCACTACACACACAAACACACACAATCATGTGAGTGTATGCACATGCACACATCATGTGGGTACATTTGTACCCACATACATAAAATTCAGGAATCTTCTGGAGACCATGCCATCTACCTATGCTATCTTAACTCATACAACAGAGACATTTTGGTACACAAGAAAAAGCACAAAGTAGGACATCAGGAGCCCTAAGCTATAGCCTTCACTAAGCCATGAATTCACTCTGCTACCTTAGGCAACTCACCCCTACCAGTGGTGAACTAGACAATGCCTACAAACCCTTCTAATTATGTGCTGACACTAATAATAGGAAGGGACATAGCAGTAATGGCAATGCAGGAAGAGTCCCACATTTAGTGCTTCACTGTGTATACTAGTGGGGAAGATTGGATTGCCATGCCAATTACCAGGGTTGGTCCAGTCTTTGGGTTCAGCCAGTATAATATACTAGCATCTCTCCTCATGAGGATGGAGATGATGAAAATGAGTAACAGACATTGCCATCAAAAGAATGGCAGAAAATGCCCCTGGCCTTGATTCCAACAGGATTCCTATTGCTGGTTTTATCCATATTCAAACCCATCTCAGCCTAATCCTACTAAATACTGTATAAAAGTTATCAAATATCAACCTCCAAATCTAGAACCTAAGCAGTCCAGGCCCCCTCACCAATAGCTGAGGCAACTTCTATTTCTACCAGCCCACTGATGCAAAAGGCTAACAAGGGAAAGTCATACTTCATTGTAACCCTAAGAAGATTCCTTATCTTTCTCTAAGGAGGCTCTAAAGGATAGATATTTTTCAAGTGGCAACCAAGGTGGTGTGAGAAGAAAGGCCACCTACTCAAAATACTGTCTTCCATAACCTAATACCTTTTTGCATGAAATTCCAATGTATATCATTTATTTGAGGGAAGTATCCTGTTAATATGCAGATGATATGTGGAAAGGTAATATAGTAGACCATTAATACATTAACCTATGCTTTATCAGTAAGTTTGACAGACGACACGTCCAAAAGCAAGTGGGACACAAGACAAGGAATTTTTTACAATAATGATTGTGAAGAGGGTAATGAGATATCCAGAGGTGGCTGACACTCCTAAAATTTCAAGGCTTGTCTAGGAAACATGCAGTCATGTGGAGTATAGGAAAGGGGGAAATGCTAAAGAAAATATATGATTTTCTAATCACAAATACCTAAAATCTTATTTTCTCCTTATAAATCTCAGACCTGGTAAATAGAAGGGTAGGGATCTGTGCCAGTTTTCAAACAGATAAAGCAAGGCCAAGAAACATGACTTTGCCGAAGGTCACTGACTTTATCAAGAGGTACAATTGGGAACAGTGGAGCATAACACAAATTCAAGTTACTCCCCTTCTCTGAACCTCAGTTTCACCATGTGCAAAATGAGGAGTTTGGACTAAGCAATTGTAAGACCCCGTCTATCTCTAACATCCTATAAATAAATTCTCAAGAACCTGCTGACGTGTAAGAGCAAACAGAGGATATGTGAGCTCCAATGATACTTCTACTTTGAGACACATTATTTTTTTAATCACCATTTATTGAATGATTAACATATGCCAAACACTATTACTAAACAAAGTCCTTCACATAAATCATCTCATCTAATCTCCCCAAAACTCTATGAGAGAAACACTATTATTAGTCCCATAAGGAAACTGAGATTCAGAGAAGTTAAATAATTTTTTCAAAATCACACAGTTGATAAATGATAAAGCCAGAATTAAAACCCAGGGATGTCTGATTCCATGCCCTGGTTACTATCAAAATGATGGTGGAGCATACATTACCATACTCCCAGAATGACGAAAAACAAGCAAAATGCAAACAGTGGCTGTGTGATGTCATGGAAAATACAAGCTTTGGATTCAGACAGATGTGGATATAACTTCTGACTCTCTTAACTTACTTTCTCCATGCCTAAGTGTCCTGTCTGTAAAGTGAGGATAAAAGGGCTGATGTCAGAACTAAATCAGAGTGAATGATATAAAGAATGTAAAGCACCTGACACATGGTAAATAATAACAAGAGAGTTCCCTTCCACTGTAAAGTCTTACCAATTAAGCTTATGAACCAAAGGGTAGATGCAATAATTATACTTTTCCATGTTATACAGTTTGTGTGGTTCTAAAAGACCACCAAAAATGAGGCAGATCTGCCTTATTTTTGTAAAACAACATTAGGACCCATGCATCTGGTATAAAACAAGTAGGCTAGACATTTTTCTTTAGACTCTAAGCTACATACCCACTCTGCATTTGATCAGTTAGCAGGGACAACTTTAAGAAGCCAAAAGCCATGTAAAGCCAAGGGCAGCCTGCCACTGCTTCAGCTCCTCAAACCTGACTGACTTTGACACCTGCATTTCTGTTGTCAAGGACATAGTATTCTGTGAGTCCTAGACAGATGGTTAACGTGGTTAGGATCCTTCTAACCAGGTGGTGGAAGAAGTGTGCAGAGAGAAAAATAAGATTGCTGAGCTCAGGCTGTGTCAGGAGCCAGAGGTAGCAAAATGGAGTTACCATGCCCCAGCTCCCTGAAAACTCCTCCTAAGGAATACAGGCAAACCTCAAAGATCTTGAAGGTTCAATTCTAGACCACCACAATAAAGCAAGTATCACAATAAGATGAATCATTCATATATATATATATATATATATATATATATATATATATATATATATATATATATATATATTGCTGGGAGGGAGTTGCCTTCAATTAGCAAAAAATTAAAATATATGTGAAGCACAATAAAGAGAGATGCAAAACAAATGAGGCATGCCTATATGAAGAAGAGAACACTGAGAACACTGGTGCTGACTGCTACTAGGTATTAGCTTGCTGAATATACTCAGGGTAAATAACAAGAATCACATAGTCTCTTTAATCTTTACTGAGCTCCTAATGCTCACAACAATGCTATGAGGGAGGCTGGGCAGAGATTATCACCCCACTTCATATTTGAGGAATCTGAGGCTCAGAGATGGTATGTAGCTTACCTCCAGTCTTGCAAACATTAAAGGATCAATCACAAGTCTGACTATATCCTATTCTCGTGTTCACTACATAAGAAGAAACAGTCATGAGGAATGCAACAGCATGCAACCCTATGATTTGTGGGCTTCCTGTCAGCAGGAGCCATGCAGAAAGACCTATAGAGATCCTGATGCTGCATTTACAAAGGGGGCCAAGTATAACAAATCCAGTTTAGGGAAGTAGAAACTTTGATGCCTCACAGAAGTCCCCACCATGCTGTCAAGCCACAAATAAAACTAGCAGAATTTGACAAAAGTAGCAGAGCTAGAGATAAAAACAAGAAAATCCTGTTCCTTAGTAAGAACTATCTTCTAGGAGAAAAAGAGACTGAGGAAAAGAATAAGCAGCAAAGAGAATAGACATTTAAACAGTATCCCTAGGCATTAAAATTAAAATCAAAATCATATGCTCATTTAAATTTCATGTGGAAACATAAGAAGTACTCCACCATATATCTATATGGTCATAATTAGACTGTCAGTTGTCCCAATAATGCTGTATAGCAAACCACCACTAAACTCAGATGCTTGAAACAACAATCATTTATTTTTACTCACATGTCACCTGCCTAAGTTAGGCCTATGGGGGCTTGGCACCAAGAATTGGTTGAGTCCATGCATGCTCCATATGTCTCTCATCCTCCTTGGACCAGCACAATCCCTGGGACATGTTCTTCTCATGGTAATGGCAAAAGGACAAAAGGATAAGCCCAATCACACAGCACATTTCAAGCCTCTGCTCTTGTCACGTCTGCTTAATCAAATGGCCAAGCCCAAAGGCAAGGATTGGGGGACCACACTCCAAACACCAGTAGGCTAAAGCAAATCATATGACCAACATCAACAATGGTGGGACAGGAAAATATGCTACTCCTACAAAGATTGGGGAGGAGGGTCAAGGAAGTGAAAAATAAATGTATAACAGTCAGTAAAAATGGTAGGTGTGCGGAAACAGTTTAACTTAGGAAGACAGCGTAGTAAAGAGCTTTAGGCTATGGTATTAGGCATACTTGAGTTGAAATCCTACTTCTCATCTGTGTACTAGCTTTGGCATCCACATGCACCACAAATAACTCTTTCAGCAGCTAGTAGCTGACCTTGGCTCATGCACTGCAGGAGGCTCTTTCAGCAGCAAACAGCTACCCTCCACTCATGCACCACTGGAGGCACTTTTATGGCCAGCAGCCAGCCCCAGCCATGGTACAGTGTTCTTGGAAAGCTCTTGGGGATTGGTGGGCCCCAGGCAAGTGAAGGCTGTCCTAAGTGTGCTCTGAGATTTTTGTTGAGTATCTCAAGGCTCAGCATTGGCAACAAACAAGAATACATTAACTTACTGAACACCACTCACCATACCATAGTGATACCCTGAGACCCTGCTCTACCCAACTTGCATATTGCATGAGGCTCTGTCAGTGGCTAAGATTTATAGGCAGTGGGCAGGCCACAGTGTGCCCTGGGATTTTGCAGAGCAACCTCAGGCCCAGTACAGGTTGCAGCCATCCTTGGTTTTCAATGTGGCCTATCCCACAAACTGTCAGATGCAGCAGAGGCACTGACCAATGATACACTGTTTTGTAGCTCCTACCAGGTAGTCCCAGGGTAGTAACAGGCAGTGGATGACATTCATCTTCACCACAGAATCTCGCAAGAGGCTCCAGAACCATTACACCTGGATGCCGGATTCAGACCAAAACAAAGCCCTACCCAATTAGCCCCACAAAAGGCACACACACAGGGTAGTCTCAGCAGGCAACAGAGCCCACTGAGTCACACCCCAGTCCATAAAATAAGCCCCACTGTAACAGCAGCCCATAAGATGTGGAGATGGCCAAACACCACAGCAAGTCAGTTTGAGGGTCAATCTTATGCACTGATGTGTCAACAACAATCAAGGCTCAATTACAACAAGAGGGTACACACAATCCACACAAGGGATACTAGGGAAGGACCCAGCTCAGGTGATCAGGGAGACTGTGCCACTGGACTCCACAGGCACCTACTACAAAGGCCACCCAGCCAAGACTGGAAGATGTAGCAGATCTACATAATACACAGAAACAAACACAGAAAGGCAGCCAAAATGAAGAAGCAAAGAAATATATCCTAAATTAAAGAACAGGAGAAAACTTCAGAAAAAGAACTAAGCAAAATTGAGGCAGGCAACAAGACACAGAATTCAAAGCAATGGTTATAAGGATGCTCAAGGAACTTAGTGAGAACTTCAACAAAGAGATAGTGAGCACAAAAAGAGTTAAAAACTACAAAAAACAACCAGTTAAGTAAGAATACAATAACTGAAATGAAGAATGCACTAGAAAGAATAACCAGCAGATTAGATGAAGCAGAAGACTGAATCAGTGATTTGGAAGATAAGGTAGCAGAAAACATTGAATCAGAACAAAAAGAAAAAAATAAATAAAGATTATTTAAGGGATATCTGGGACAACATCAAGTGTAAAAACATCCTCATCATAGGGGTACCAGATGGAGAGGAGAGAGAGCAAGGTATTGAGAAATTATTTGAAGAAATAATGACTGAAAAATTTTCTAACCTGGCAAATAAAATAGACATACATGTCCAGGAAGAACAGAGTCCCAGATAAGATGAACCCAAACAGGCCTACAACAAGACACATCATAATTAAAATGGCAAAGCTTAAAGACAAAGAAAGAACTCTAAACACAGGAAAAGAAAGGTAACTAGTTATTTATAAGGAAGCTTCCATAAGATTGTCACCTGATTTGTCAACAGAAACTTTGCAGACAAGAAAAGCTTGGCATAATGTATTCAAAGTGATGAAAAAAAGCACCTACAACCAAGACTACTATACTCAGCAAGGTTATCATTTAAAATTGAAGGAGAGATAAACAGCTTCCCAGAAAAGAAAAGATAAAGGAGTTAATCTCCATCAAGCCAGTATTACAAGAAATGTTAAAAGGACTGCTTTAAGGAGAAGAAGGGGGTAACATAAATATGAATAATAAAATGGCAATAACTATGTAATCACTTTAAATGTAAATGGATTAAAAGCTCCAATCAAAAGACATAGGGTAATGAATGAATAAAAAAATAAGACCCATGCATATGCTATCTACAAGAGACCCACCTCAGATCAAAAGACACACACAGACTAAAAGTAAAGGGATGGAAAAAAGATTTTGTGTGAATGGGAAAAAAACTGGGGTAGCAATATTTATATCAGAAAAAAATAAACTTTAAACCAATGGCTATAATAAGAGACAAAGAAGAACTTCACATACTGATACAAGGATCAAACAAGAGGATATAATGTTTGTAAATATTCATGCACCAAATATGGGAGCACCTAAACATATAAAGGAAATACTGATGGACATAAAAGGAGAGCTCAACAGTTATACAATCATAGTAGAGGAATTTAGCACCCCATTTACATCAATGGACACAACTTCCAGACAGAAAATCAACAAGGAAACAGTGGCCTTAAATGACACACTAGATCAGAGGCATTTTTAATTAATATTTTAAGGTATTTCAACCTAAAGCAGCAAAATATACATTATTTTTAAGTGAACATGGAACATTTTCCAAGAAAGACCACATATTAGTCCACAAAACAAGTCTCAATAAATTTAGAAAGATTGAAATCATATCAAGCATCTTCTCTGACCACAGTGCTATGAAACTAGAAATCAATTACAAGAAAAAGATGGAAGCAGTCACACACACACACACACACACACAGAGGTTAAATAACATGTTACTAAACAATGAAAGGGTTAACATTGAGGTCAAGGAGGAAATCAAACATACCTTGAGACAAATGAAAACAAAAACAAAACGACCCAAAATCTGTGGGATACGGCACAAGTAGTCTTAAGAGAGAAATTCATAGCAATACAAGCCAACCTCAAGAATCAAGAAAAATCTCAAATAAACAAGCTAACCTTACATGTAAAAGATCCAGAAAAGGAAAGCAAAGAGAACCCAGAGTGAGTAGAAGGAAGGAAATGATAAAGATCAGAGTGGAAATCAAAGAAATAGACTCTTAGGAAATGCAAAGGATCATGAAACCAAGAGCTGATTCTTTGAAAAGATAAACAAAATAGATAAACTTTTAACCCAAGTCATTAAGGAAAAAAGAGATATCAGTGGGGTCCGGCCCGGTGGCTCAGGCGGTTAGAGCTCCGTGCTCCTAACTCCGAAGGCTGCCGGTTCGATTCCCACATGGGCCAGTGGGCTCTCAACCACAAGGTTGCCAGTTCAATCCCTCGAGTCCCGCAAGGGATGGTGGGCTCTGCCCCCTGCAACTAAGATTGAACACGGCACCTTGAGCTGAGCTGCCTCCCGGATGGCTCAGTTGGTTGGAGCACGGGCTCTCAACCACAAGGTTGCCAGTTCAATTCCTCGACTCCCGCAAGGGATGGTGGGCAGCGCCCCCTGCAACTAAAAATTGAACACGGCACCTTGAGCTGAGCTGCCGCTGAGCTCCCGGATGGCTCAGTTGGTTGGAGTGCACCCTCTCAACCACAAGGTTGCCGGTTCGACTCCCGCAACGGATGGTGGGCTGTGCCCCCTGCAACTAGCAACGGCAACTGGACCTGGAGCTGAGCTGCGCCCTCCACAACTAAGACTGAAAGAACAACACCTTGAAGCTGAACAGAACCCTCCACAACTAAGATTGAAAGGACAACAACTTGACTTGGGGAAAATAAATAAATAAATAAATAAATAAATAAATAAATAAAAAGAGATATCAGTGAAATGGTATGGTTCTTGACTATTTCTGTTTGACTTATTTCGCTTAGCATAATAACCTCAAGATCCAACTATGTTGTTGCAAGTAGCACTATTTCATCTTCTGTTATGGCAGAATAGTATTCCATTGTGTATATATACCACATCTTCTTTATCCAATCATCTCTTGAAGAAAGAACCAAAAACTCATAGACATAGAGAATAATCTAGTGGTTACCAGAGGGTAAGCGGGAGGAGGTGGTAGATGAGTGTAAGTGGGATCAAATATATGGTGATGGAAAGAAAACTGACTCTGGGTGGTGAACACACAATGTGATATATAGATGATCTATTACAGAATTGTACACTTGAAACCTATGTAACTTTACTAACCATTGTCACCCCAATAAACTTTAATTAAAAAATAAAAGAAACAAAAACAGAGAAACAACCCAAATAAATAAACTTACAAGTGAAACAGGAGAAATGACAACTGTCAACACTAAATACAAAGGATTATAAGAAAATACGTTGAACAATTATGTGCCAACTATTGGACAATCTGGAAGAAATAGATAAATTCCTAGAAATACATGATCGTCTAAGCCTGAATCAAGAACAAACAGAAAATCTCAACATACCAATTACTACTTACAAAATTGAATCAGTAATTTAAAATACTCCCAAAAAACAAAACTCCTGGACCAGATGGCTTCACAGGTGAATTTTCAAAAACATTCAAAGAAGAATTAGCACCTATCTTTTCCAAACTATTCCAAAAAATTCAAGAAGAGGGATGGCTTCCATCCCTCATTTTGCAAGACCACCATTATCCTAATTCCAAAACCAGACAAAGACATTATAGGAAAGAGAGAGAGAGAGAGAGAGAGAGAGAGAGAGAGAGAGAGAGAAGAGAGAAGAGAAAGAGAAAGAGAAAGAGAAAGAAGGAAAGAAGGGAAGGGAAGGGAAGGGAAGGAAGGAAGGAAGGAAGGGAAGGAAAGGGAAGGAAAGGAAAGGAACGAAAAGAAAAGAAAAGAAAAGAAAAGAAAAGAAAAGAAAAGAAAAGAAAAGAAAAGAAAAGAAGAAAGAAAATTAGAGTCTGATATGCCAGATGAACATAGACTCAAAAATCCTCAACATAATATTTGCAAAATGAATTCAGCAATACATTAAAAAAGATCATACACCACAACAAGAGGGATTTATTCCTAGGATGCAAGGTTGGATCAATATCTGCAAATCAATTAATGTGATACACCACATAAGCAAAATGAAAGATAAAAATCATATGATTGAATCAATAGATTCAGAAAAATCATTTGACAAAATTCAGCATCTATTTATGATAAAAACTTTCAGCAGAGTGAAAATAGAGGGAACATACCTCAATATAATAAAGCAGATTTATTACAAGCCCACAGCTAACATCATTACTCAATGGAGAAAAGCTAAAAGCATTTTTCTTAAGATCATGAACAATGAGATCACATCACAGAAATAGCGGCATGAGGAGTTCTCAAAATCTCCTCTGGGAGATACAACAAATGTAACAGCTATAATTTAAAAAATAATTCCCTGTGCTATACACTGGCATGTCTGAGAGAACTGCAAATTGAATCACCAAAAGGTGGGCAAATTGGGTGAGCAGGGGAGAAGTGAAGGCAGCAGTGCAAAGACATGGGCCCCAGCTGCAGGACACACACTGGAGCATGCTGCAGTCTGGAATTTACCACAGTCAAGGGAGAGGGAAGAATTCAGGCTAAAGCATACCTTCTATGGCTTACAGTCCTTCCTGAGGGATCAGCATATTATACAGTCGAACCCAGTGCTCATGGCAGAGACATCAGAGCAAAGACTGAATATAGAAGGGTGAGAATGGTGGTTTAAATCCTCACTGCGAGGCAAAAAAACACAAAACAAAGATATGGAGGTTGGCCACCTCATCCTCCCAGAGCTTGCTCCACCCCCACCCTCCCAGTGCTAGAAGCAGGCTCCAGAAAAAATGGCAGCAGTATCAGATTAAATAACACAATATCTACAGCCCTGAGAACTGCAGCCCCACAGCCACAGACTCACAGCACAACTAATTCTGAAAAAAGGGAAGGAACTGTAAGAGCAAGACAACTGTGGGCTGGTAGTCACGATTGCTCAGAGCCACAAACACACGAGCTGCCTCTCACAGCCCACCCAGCCCACACATTTCTGGGTAGATCCCCGCAGGGGTAACCAAAGCTATGACACACAGGCCCTGCAGTGGGCTGCAGAGACAGCACTGGTATTTCAGAAGCTCAAAACTCTATTGCCCTCCACATCCCCCAAAAAGGTGGTGCCCAGAGACGCATGTGACCTGCTCACAGACGAGAAGCCTACCATACAGGAAACCCCTCATCACCTGAGAAACTGGAATAGTGCAACAGAAAATAAAACACTAAAACATGAGAGAGAATAAAAGATGAAGCAGGATAAAAAATACAACATTACACCAATACCTACTGGAAAACAAAACAAAGACCTCTTCATAACAGCCTACTACAGAACCCACTCCTGTAGATGCCCAGGAAGAAATATAATAATTCAGTAATTGCCATGAATAACCAAGGTAACAAGGAAGCTCAAAAAGAAAAAGGAAAGTCTCCAGAAAATGAACTTACAGACATGGAAATATGTTAATAAAATGACAAAAAAATTCAAGATTGCAGTTCTGAAAAAACTCAACGAGATGCAAAGAAACACAGACAGACAGCTCGATGAACTAAGAAACACAATCAAAGAACAAAATGAGCATTTTACTAAACAGATTGAAATTTTTTTTTTCAATATTTATTTATTTTTTATTTTTTATTTTATTTTATTAAATTTATTGAGGTGACAATTGTTAGTAAAATTACATAGATTTCAGGTGTACAATTCTGTATTACATCATCTATAAATCCCATTGTGTGTTCATCACCCAGAGTCAGTTCTCCTTCCATCACCATATATTCGATCCCCCTTACCCTCATCTACCACCCCCACCCCCACCCCCTTACCCTCTGGCAACCACTAAACTATTGTCTGTGTCTATGAGTTTCTGTTTCTGGGTATCTACCCAAAAAATCTGAAAACATTTAGAGATAAAGACACGTGTGCTCCAATGTTCATTGCAGCTTTGTTTACGGTGGCCAAGACATGGAAACAACCAAAATGTCCTTCGATAGATGAATGGATAAAGAAGTTGTGGTATATAAACAGATTGAAATTTAAAAACAAGAACCAAATAGAAATTATTAAGATTAAGAACTCAATAAAACAAATGAAGAATGAAATAGAGAGCTTAGATGGTACAGCTGACCAGATGGAAGAAAGAATCAGTGACACTGAAGCTGGAAATCTGGAAATGACACAGATGAACGAAGAGAGAGACTTGAGAGTTAAAAGAAATGAAAGAACTCTATAAGTACTTTCTGACTCCATTAGAAAGAACAACATAAGAATAATGGATATACTAGAAGAAAAAAGGGAGAAGGGAACAGAGAGTATATTCAAACAAATAGTCGATGAGAACTTCCCAAATCTGTGGAAAGAACTGGGTCCTTGAATCCAAGAAGCAAATATAACACATAATAACCTCAATCCCAACAGGCCTTCTCCAAGGCACAATGTATTGAAGCTATCAAAAATTAATGACAGAGGAAAGCCCATTAGATAATCAGATTTTTCAGCAAAAACTCTATAAGCCAGGAGGGAGTAGAATAAAATATTCAAACTGTTGAAGGAGAAATTATGATCCAAGAATAATATATCCAGCAAAGATATCCTTAGATATGAAGAAAGATAAAGACTTTTCCAGATATACAGAAGCTGAGGGAATTTTCTAACACATGACATGCACCACAATAAATAATGTAGGAGGCCATTTGACCTGAAACAAAAAACCAAGAGAATACAAAACAATGAGTAGTATTATGAACAGACACACAGAAGCTGGAAATGGCAACCCCTACACACACAAAAAAAACACTATGCACATAAACATAATGTACAGGGTAAAGGAAAGAAAAAAAAACATTAAAAAAAAACAAAGAAAGTAAAAGGCAACTTGCTACTGCAACTCAGAAATCAACTCATAGCATAAGTTTGGACAACTTGTGACAACAAAAACATGAAAGTGAAAAGAGTAAGGCTCTGAACATACAAAGGGGAATGGAGATAAAAAGTATGCTGAAGAAGAAAAACTACTGTAAATATGAAACATTCTTTTCCATGAACTTAATGGTAACCACTAAAATAAAATAAAAAGAAAATCGGACCTGAAATACATAACATAAAAAAAGAAGGAAAAGAGGGGAAAACTATATAATACCACCACTGAAATAACATACAACATCAAAAAGGTAAAGAAACAATGGAGACAGCGAGCCAAAAGAAAATCAAAGATAGAATGATAGGAAATCCTCATATATCAATAATCACCCTAAGTGGAAATGGACTAAACTCACCAATAAAAAGGCCCAGAGTAGCAGAATGGATCCAAAAAACTAAGCCCGACCATATGCTGCCCACAAGAGACACATTTCAGCTACAAGTACAAATACAGACTCAAAGTGAAAATGTGGAAATAGATACTCCAAGCAAATGGTATTCAGAGAAAAACAGGTGTATCCATACTGATACCATATTAAACAGACTTCAGGATAAAAAATGTAACAAGAAACAAAGATGAATATTTCCTAATGATAAAGGGTACAATGCTACAAGAAGACATAACAGTCATCAATATGTATGACCCCAAACAGGGAGCACCAAAATATACAAAGTAACTATTAACAGAACTAAATGGAGAAATTGACCAAAACGTTATTATAGTAAAGGCTTTAAATACATAATTGACAGCTATGGATAAATCATCCAAACAGAATATAAATGGGAAAATACCAGCCCTAAATGACACATTAGATTAAATGGACATAATTGACATTTATAGAGCACTTGATCCAAGAACATCAGACTCTACATTTTTTTTTAGTGTACATGGAACATTCTCAAGGATAGACCACATATTGGGACATAAAACTAGCCTCAGCAAATTCAAGAAGACTGAAATCATACCAAGCATATTCTCTGATCACAAGGCTTTGAAATTGGATATAACTGCAAAAAGAAAGCAAGAACACCATAAATGTGTGAAGATTAAGCAACATGCTTTTAAAGAACAACTGGGTCAAAGAAGAAATGAGAGTAGTTATCAAAAGACACATAGAAACAAATGAGAATGAAAACACCTCCTATCAAAATTATTGGGATTCAGCAAAAGCAGTTTTAAGAGGTAAATTTATACCACTACAGGCATATCTCAAAAGAGAAGAGAAATCCCAGAAAACCAACCTCACAATACACCTTAAAGAACTAGAAAAACAAGAACAAATGAAACCCAAAGTCAGCAGAATGAAGGAAACAATAAAAAGCAGACCAGAACAAAATGAAATAGAGAACAAAATATGATAGAAAAAAATGCAACAAAGAGCTGTTTCTTTGAAAATATTAATAAAATTGGCAAACCCTTAGATAGACTAAGATAAAAAGAGAAAAGACAAATAAACAAAACCAGAAATGAAAGAGAAGTTACCACAGATGCCACAGACATACAAAGGATCAACAGGAATACTATGAACAACTATATGCCATAAATTTAATAACACAGAAGAAATGGACGAGTTCTTAAAAACATACAGCCTTCCTAGACTGAATTACAAAGAACCAGAAAATCTTAATAGACTGATCAACAGTAAGGAAATTGAATCAGTCATTTGAAACCTCCCCAAAGCAAAAGTCTAGGACCATATGGCTTCCCTAGTGAATTCTACCAAACATTCAAAAGTTTCTAATACCTGCTCTCCTCAAACTTTTCCAAAAAATTAAAGAAGAGGCAATACTCCCTAACTCATTTTATGAGGCAACATTACCCTGATACCAAAACGTGGTAAGGACAACATGGGGGGAAAAAAGGGAAACAAATTACAAACCAATATCTCTGATGAATACAGATGCAAAAATCCTAAACAAAATTCCAGCAAATCGAATGCAACAATGCATTAAAAACATTATACATCTCGGGACTTCCGGAAAAATGGCGGAGTGAGGTGAGCCTCTGTAAAGCTCCCCTGGAATCTACAAAATTGAACAACAAAAACTCCACAAAGGACTCCCTGCACAGCAGACAGGCAAGACGAAGAGGCCCACTACCGACTGAAATCACCTACAGGTGGGAGATTCGCGCGAGTGGAGGGAGGAGGAAAGGGAGAAGTGCGGAGACGGAGCGGGCGCAGGACGCAGACCCAGCTCAGTGCGCCGAGCTCGCTGCTTCCCGGAACTACCGCAGCTGCGGGAGAGGGAAGAACTCGGACTGCTAGGGCTCCGCCAGGCTCCACAGGGCTGAGGGACAGCATATAACACGGCTGAACCCAAAGCTCACGGCAGAGACCTCGGAGAAAAGACTGAGGAAAAAGGCTGAAAACAGTGGTTTAAGCCGCACTGCCGAGCAGAGAACGGAGCCTTAGGCACTGAGACTAGCCGCCTCCCTCCCTCCCAGAGCTCGCCCGCCCCACCTGCCCGGTGCTAGAAGCGAAACAGTAGCAGTGTCAGATCAAAACAACAGAAAATTTGCTATTTTGAGAACTGTGGACAGACACAAATTCACAGCCCAACTAGTTCCAGCAAAGGGAGAGAGCTGTGGAAGCAGGACCGGCTGTGGTGGTGGTCGCCGCCATTGCTCTGGGCCACCTCTCACAACTCACCCGCCCCTGACCCCACCTATCTGGGCGGATCCTGCAGGAGTAAACAGAACTGCTGAAACATACGGGCTCTGAATCAGGAGCTGGAAGAGCTTTGGAACAACAGAAGCTCTCCGCATGCCCCCGGGACACTGCGCCCTGTGACCTAGACGAACTATTAACAGAGGAGAAGCCCGTCTCCCAGGGAATCCCCCCATTGTGTGAGAAGTTGGAATAGTGCAGAGAAAACATAGCACTACCGTGTGGGAGAAGAAAAATAAGTTGCAGTTGGAGAAATAATAAAACATTCTACCAACAAGTACTGGCAAACAAAAGAAAGACCTCTTCCTATCAACCTGTTGCAGAAGTCACTCCTGTAGATGTCTAGGAAGAGAAATAGTAAACCAGTAATCGCCATGAATAACCAAGGCAACAAGATAGCTCAGAAAGAAAGTGAAAAATCTCCAGAGAAGGCACTTAAAGATACAGAAATATGTGACTTAAATGACAGAGAATTCAAGATTGCAGTTCTGAAAAAACTCAACGAGATACAAGAAAACACAGATAGGCAGTTAAATGAACTCAGAAACTCAATCAAAGAACAGCATGAGCATTTTACGAAAGAGATTGAAATCTTAAAAAAGAACCAAATAGAATTTCTGGAGATTAAGAACTCAATAGAAGAAATTAAGAATGAAATAACCAGCTTAGGTAGTAGAGTTGACCAGATGGAGGAAAGAATCAGTGACATCGAAGATAGAAACCTGGAAATGACACAGATAGAAGAAGAAAGAGACTTGAGACTTAAAAGAAATGAAAGAACTCTACAAGAACTTTCTGACTCCATCAGAAAGAGCAATATAAGAATAATGGGCATACCAGAAGGAGAAGAAAGAGAAGGGAACAGAGAATATATTCAAACAAATTATCGATGAGAACTTCCCAAATTTGTGGACAGAACTGGATCCTCGAATCCAAGAAGCAAATAGAACACCTAGTTACCTCAATCCCAACAGGCCTTCTCCAAGGCACATTGTATTGAAGCTGTCTAAAATCAACGACAAAGAAAGAATCCTCAAGGCAGCCAGGGAAAAGAAGGCGGTAACTTACAAAGGAAAGCCCATTAGATTATCATCAGATTTTTCAGCAGAAACTCTACAAGCCAGGAGGAGTGGAACCAAATATTCAAACTATTGAAAGAGAGAAATCATGAGCCAAGAATAATATATCCAGCAAAGATATCCTTTAGATATGAAGGAGGAATAAAGACCTTTCCAGACATACAGAAGCTGAGGAATTTTCTAATACACGACCTGCACTACAAGAAATACTAAAGGAGGCTATTCGACCACCATCAACAGGGACAATTTGTGGCAAACAAAACTCAAAAAGGGGAGAGTAAAGGCCTGAACGGAATATGGGAATGGAGAAAGTAAGCGTGCTGAAGAAAATGGAATACTCTAAATATCAAACTTTCTTTTACATAAACTTAAGGGTAACCACTCAAAATAAATCCAGAATTGAAATATATACTGAAATAAAAGAAGAAACAGAGGAAACATCATAGAATACCACCACACAGAAATAATAGACAACAACAAAAGGCAAAGAAACAATGGAGACACAGCCTTACCAGAAAACTAAAGATAGAATGACAGGAAATCCTCACATATCAATAATCACCCTAAATGTAAATGGACTGAACTCACCAATAAAAAGGCACAGAGTAGCAGATTGGATCAAAAACTAAACCCAACCATATGCTGTCTCCAAGAGACACATCTCAGCTACAAGGACAAGCATAGACTCAAAGTGAAAGGGTGGAAATTGACACTCCAAGCAAATGGTACCCAGAGAAAATCAGGTGTAGCCATAATGATATCAGATGAAACAGACTTCAAGGTGAAAAAGATAACAAGAGACAAAGATGGACATTTCATAATGGTGAAGGGACTGTACAACAAGAAGACATAACAGTCATCAATATTTATGCCCCCAATCAGGGAGCACCGAAATACACCAAGCAACTACTAACAGAACTAAAGGGAGAAATTGACCAAAACACAATTATACTAGGGGACTTAAATACATCATTGACAGCTATGGATAGATCATCCAAACAGAAAATAAATAACGAAATAGTAGCCCTAAATGACACATTAGATGAAATGGACATAATTGACATTATAGAGCACTTCATCCTAAAACATCAGACTATACATTCTTTTCTAGTGTACATGGAACATTCTCAAGGATAGACCATATATTGGGACATAAAATCAGTCTCAACAAATTTAAGAAGATTGAAATCATACCATGCACATTCTCTGATCATAAGGCTTTGAAATTGGACATCAACTGTAAAAAGAAAGCGGGAAAAAACACAAATACATGGAGATTAAACAACACACTTTTAAAGAAGGACTGGGATAAAGAAGAAGTTAGAGGAGAGATCAAAAGATACACAGAAACAAATGACAATGAAAATACATCCTACCAAAATTTTTGGGATGCAGCGAAAGCAGTTTTAAGAGGGAAATTTATCTCATTACAGGCCTATCTCAAGAAACAAGAAAACTCCCAAATAAATAACCTCATGTTACACCTTAAAGAACTAGAAAAAGAAGAACAAGTAAAACCCAAGGTCAGCAGAAGAAAGGAAATAACAAAAATTAGAGCAGAACTAAATGAAATAGAGAACAAAAAGACAATAGAAAAAATTAATGTGACAAAGAGCTGGTTCTTTGAAAAGATTAACAAAATTGACAAACCCTTGGCTAGACTTACTAAGATAAAAAGAGAAGACACTGATTAACAAAATCAGAAACGTAAAAGGGAAGTTATCACGGACACCACAGAAATACAAAGGATCATCCAAGAATACTATGAAGGACTATATGCCACCAAATTCAACAACCTAGAAGAAATGGACAAGTTCTTAGAAACATATAGCCTTCAAGGCTGAACCATGAAGAACTGGAAAATCTAAACAGACCGATCACCAGTAACAAAATTGAATCAGTCATCCAAAACCTTCCCAAAAGCAAAAGTCCGGGACCAGATGGCTTCACTAGTGAATTCTACCAAACCTTCAAAGAGGATCTAATACCAATTCTGCACAAACTCTTCCAAAAATTGAAGAAGAGACAGTACTCCCTAACTCATTTTATGAGGCCAACATTACCCTGATACCAAAACCTGGTAAGGTCAGCACAAAAAAAGAAAACTACAGACCAATATCTCTGATGAATACCGACGCAAAAATCCTAAATAAAATTCTAGCAAATCGAATACAACAATGCATTAAAAAGATTATTCATCACGACCAAGTGGGGTTCATCCCCGGGGCACAAGGATGGTTCAACATACGCAAATCCATAAATGTGATACATCACATAAACAAAATAAAGGACAAAAATCATATGATTATATCAATTGATGCAGAAAAAGCATTTGACAAGATACAACATCCATTTATGATTAAAACACTTAATAAAATGGGTATAGAAGGAAAATACCTTAACATAATAAAGGCCATATATGACAAGCCCTCTGCTAATCTCATAATTAATGGAGAAAAACTGAAGCCCTTTGCTCTACGTTCAGGAACACGACAGGGATGTCCCCTATCACCTCTGCTTTTCAACATAGTGTTGGAAGTCCTTGCCAGAGCAATCAGGCAAGAGAAAGAAATAAAAGGCATCAAATTGGGAATGAAGAAGTTAAATTATCACTCTTTGCAGATGACATGATGCTATATATAGAAAACCCTAAAGACTCCACCAAAAAGCTATTAGAAACAATCAACGAATACAGTAAAGTTGCTGGCTACAAAATCAACGCACAAAAGTCCATTGCCTTCCTATATACTAACAATGAAATCTCAGAAAAGAAATACAAAAAACAATTCCTTTTGCAATTGCAGCAAAAGAATAAAATACCTAGGAATAAACTTAACCAAGGATGTGAAAGACCTATATGCTGAAAACTATAAGACATTTTTGAAAGAAATTGAAGAAGACACAAAGAAATGGAAAGACATTCCGTGCTCATGGATTGGAAGAATCAACATAGTTAAAATGGCCATATTACCCAAAGCAATATACAGATTCAATGCAATCCCCATCAAAATCCCAATGGCATATTTTAAAGAAATAGAACAAAAAATCATCAGATTTGTTTGGAACCACAAAAGACCCCGAATAGCCAAAGCAATCTTAAGAAAAAGGAAAATAATGGAGGTATCACACTTCCTGACTGTGGCTTGTACTACAGGGCTACAATAATCAAAACAGCATGGTATTGGCAGAAAAACAGACACATAGACCAATGGAATCAAATTGAGAACCCAGAAATAAAACCACATACATATGGACAGATAATTTTTGACAAAGAAGCTAAAAACCTACAATGGAGCAAAAACATCCTCTTTAATAAATGGTGCTGGGAGTATTGGATAGCCACGTGCAAAAGAATGAAACTGGACTGCTATTTGTCACCATGTACCAAAGTTAATTCAAAATGGATCAAAGACTTAAGCATAAGACCTGACACAATAAACTGCATAGAAGAAAACATAGGTACTAAACTTATGGACTTGGGTTCAAAGAGCATTTTATGAACTTGACTCCAAAGGCAATGGAAGTAAAAGCTAAAATAAACGAATGGGACTATATGAAACTTAAAAGCTTCTGCACAGCAAAAGAAACCATTGACAAAATAAAGAGGCCACCAACTGAATGGGAGAAGATTTTTGCAAACAGTGCCTCCGATAAGGGCTAGTATCCAGAATATACAAGGAACTCATGCAACTCAACAACAAAAAACAAACAACCCAATTGAAAAATGGGCAGAGGACTTGAAGAGACATTTCTCCAAAGAGGACATACAAATGGCAAATAGACATATGAAAAAATGCTCAACATCACTAATCATCAGAGAAATGCAAATCAAAACCACAATGAGATATCACCTCACCCCAGTCAGAATGGCTATCATCAACAAGACAAATAGTAACAAATGTTGGAGAGGCTGTGGAGAAAAAGGAACCCTCATACACTGTTGGTGGGAATGCAGACTGGTGCAGCCGTTATGGAAGGCAGTGTGGAGGTTCCTCAAAAATTACGAATAGAATTGCCATATGACCCAGCAATCCCTCTCCTGGGTATCTACCCAAAAATCTGAAAACATTTAGAGATAAAGACACGTGTGCTCCAATGTTCATTGCAGCTTTGTTTACGGTGGCCAAGACATGGAAACAACCAAAATGTCCTTCGATAGATGAATGGATAAAGAAGTTGTGGTATATATACACAATGGAATACTATTCGGCAGTAAGAAAAGATGATATAGGAACATTTGTGACAACATGGATGGATCTTGAGAGTGTAATGCTGAGCGAAATAAGTCAGACAGAAAAAGCAGAGAACCATGTGATTTCACTGATATGTGGTATATAAACCAAAACAACAAAAGAACAAGACAAACAAATGAGAAACAGAAACTCATAGACACAGAAAATAGTTTAGTGGTTGCCAGAGGGTAAGGAGGGTGGGGGGTGGGGGGTGGGAGATGAGGGTAGGGGGGATCGAATATATGGTGATGGAAGGAGAACTGACTCTGGGTGATGAACACACAATGGGATTTATTGATGATGTAATACAGAATTGTACACCTGAAATGTATGTAATTTTACTAACAATTTTCACCCCAATAAATTTAATTAAATAAAATTGAGAAAAAAAAAGAATTTACACCTGAAATCTATGTAATTTTACTAACAATTGTCACCTCAATAAATTTAATAAAAAAAAGAAAAAAGAAAAAAAAATAAAATAGAAGTCAAGAACTCTTCTATGATCCATAAGAGAGAGGAAAACACAGGGCAAATCACTGCTCCCAAGATTGGAGAGAGGTAAATACAGGGAGTCTTGTCTTAAGAACAGAGACGCATGAGTAGAAACCATCACAGGAGCCAGTGCTGAGGTAGAAAAACCTGAACTGTAATTGTTGAGGGCTCAGTATGGAAACTCTGACAGTGAAAGATTCCAGGGGTACCCAGTCATAAGGGAATCCCCCAATTTTGTGAGATTTACCTCCAGGGACTGGACCAGATTCCTTCAGCAAATAGCAGGGGAAATTCCTTCTGCATCCAGCAGAGGCAGAGCAAAAGGAACCATTTTAAAATACATTTTCTAAGGCCAGGCCTCAGGAAAAACTAGTTAACCAGAGCCTAACCTGTTAGGATATTATCAGAACTTAACGTACCTGGGAGAAGTGAGAAATACAACTCAAGCTCACTCTAGCCAACCTCTACCACATTAGGAGGGAGAAAAAAAAACGGAGAAATGTTTGAGAAGTTCACAGTCCAGAGGCAAGTACCCAACGTGGGGGAGAGTAGGGGAAAGTTGTTCTCTCATGCAGTAATGGTAGGAGCTTAAATTGATACTGCCTTTTTGAAGGGCAGCCAGGAAATACACATGAACGTAGAAAATGTTCATACTCTTTAACCCTACTATTCCAATTTTAGCAAATATGGTATCTCTTGAAGGCAAAATTATGCATTCGAGTATGTTAAATGCTAAATTGTTTGTGATAGGAAAAAAAAAAGGGAAAACCTAAATGTTTACCAGTAGGTAAATGGTTAAGTAAGTACAGTGCATCAATACCATGGGATATTTTGCATTTGTTGAGCTAGATCTATGTGTCTGGATATAAACAATTTTGGAAATAAATTATTAAGATAAAGTATATTGTAAAAAAAAAAAAAAAAAAAAAAGAAGGAGAACTCACTCTGGGTGGTGAACACATAATGCAATATATAGATGGTGTATCATAGAAATGTACTCGTGAAACCCGCATAATTTTACTAACCAATGTCACCCCAAGAAATGTAATAAATAAAAAGTTTAAAAATTGAGATCCACAAAAAAAAGAAAAGAAAGAATTGTGCACAACCAATACTAAAAGCTGAAAAACTTTTCCTTGCACTATAAAAATTTTCAATAAACAATAAATAGATACAACTTATTGCTGGATGAAAAAAACATTTAAATAAATAAATAATAAATTCAAAGTGTCAGTTATGGTTATAAATTTGTGCAATTATAAAAGAGATTAATGCACATTTTGAGCTTGATGTTGATGTATCAAACTCAGTCTTTCTGTCTTTCTCTCATACACATGCACACACACACACATACACACCTCATACATTTTCCACTGTCATTATCATCAAAATATACCTAAAAATACCAATATGTCTGTCCAAATTACATCTTCAACACTCTTGCAACCTGAAGCATTCAAAACATTTTTGATGAGTAATTACAAAATATTTCCACCAAAAGCCAATTACTTTTTAAATTATTTATTTTTCCAGTTACAGTTGACATTCAATATTATTTTATATTAATTTCAGGTGTACAGCACAGTGGTTAGATATTTGTATAATTTATGCAGTGATTTCCACCCCCCCATTAGTCTGGTACCCACCTGACACTGTACATACATATTTCCCCAAAAATAAGACTTCGCCAGACCATGAACTGTAATGCATCTTTTGGAGCAAAAATTAATGTAAGACCCAGTATTATTATATTATATTATATTATATTATATTATATTATATTATATTATATTATATTATGTCAGGTAGTATATTATATTATATTACCTGGTGTTATATTATATTATATAAGACCTGGTATTATATTATATTATATTATTATATAATTTCAGGTCTTATATTAAAATAATACTGGGTCTTATCTTAATTTTTGCTCCAAAAGACGCATTAGAGCTGATGGTCCAGCTAGGTCTTATTTTCAGGGAAACACGGTAGTTGTTGCAGCATTACTAACTATATTCTCTATGCTGTGCTTTATATCCCCGTGACTGTTTTATAACTACCAATTTTCTATTTCTCAATCCCTTCACCTTTTTCGTCCAGCTCCCCAAGCTCCTTCCCATCTGGCAACCATCAGTTTATTCTCTGCATCTATGAGTCTGTTTCTGTTTTGTTTGTTCATTTATTTTGTTCTTTAGATTCCACATATATGTGAAATCATATGGTATTTGTCTTTCTCTGTTTGACTTATTTCACTTAGCTTAATACCCTCTTGGTCCATCCATATTCTCACAAATGGTAAGATTTCATTCTTTTTTTTTTAATTTTATTTTATTAAATTTATTGGGGTGACAATTGTTAGTAAAACATTTGTGACAACATGGATGGATCTTGAGAGAGTAATGCTGAGCGAAATAAGTCAGACAGAAAAAGCAGAGAACCATGTGATTTCACTGATATGTGGTATATAAACCAAAAACAACAAAAGAACAGGACAAATGAGAAACAGAAACTCATAGACACAGACAATGGTTTGGTGGTTGCCAGAGGGTAAGGGGGGGGGGGGGGGAGGTGAGGGTAAGGGGGATCCAATATATGGTGATGGAAGGAGAACTGACTCTGGGTGATGAACACACAATGGGATTTATAGATGATGTAATACAGAACTGTACACCTGAAATCTATGTAATTTTACTAACAATTGATTTCATTCTTTTTTATGGCCAAGTAATATTACACATCTTCTTTATCCAATTGTATACTGATGGGCTCTTGTGTTGCTTCCATATCTTGGCTATTGTAAATAGTGCTGCAATGAACATAGGGGGTGTATACATCTTTTCAAATTAGTGTTTGGGATTTCTTCAGATAAATACCCAGAAGTAGAATATCTGGGTAATATGGAAGTTCTATTTTCAATTTTTTGAGGAACCTCCAAACTGATTTCCATAGTGTTGCACCAATTTGCAATCCCATCAACAGTGCATTAGTGTTCCCTTCTATCAGCATCTTTGACAACACTTATTTGTTAATTAATTGATGATAGCCATCCTGACAGGTGTGAGGTGATAGCTCATTGTGGTTTTAATTTGCATTTCTCTGATGATTAGTGACATTGAGGTTCTTTCCATATGTCTACATCCCAACTTTGTTCTGCATCCTTACTGTGGGCATAAACTCAGTGTCTAATTTTAATTAGACATCTTACATATTTGTGATGAAACTTATAAGGGGCTATCAGTGTGAAAGTGGGAGTGACATAGATGAAACACATACCCAATGATGGAAAAACTCCAGAAAGCTTGTCTTCCCAGAAGGTGATTCTCGTGCAGGGTCTCAGCTTCCGCTGCCCGCACAAGAACGCAAGATGTGGTGAGGCTAAAAAGGAACAGGGTGTTCATACCACAAGTTCTTGCTGGTGGCTGGGTTGGAGATACAGGAAACAAGAGCCACTATCTGCTGTCCGCTTCTCTGCCAACCAAGCAACCCCCTAGTGTAGCCATGGCAGTTATATCAGTGGCTAATGGCTAACCGGTAACAGCTGATGGCCAACTAGTCATAGCTGATGGCCATCTACTACCCGAGCCAGCACCTTTCCATGTGAGGCCAAGAGCCTGGAAACTGCTCTTTGGACTCTGTCCCCACACTCCACCCCTACAGGGTCTCGCCTCACAATCTACACGACAAGCGACTTCCGCGAGGGTCCCTGTGCCATATTAGCCTATAGGCACCTATGGGCAGAAATAAATAGTAGTCATAGGAACCAACAATGGTAAATCCCTTCCATCTGGGAAGATACATGCTAGCTTTTTGTCCTGGGAAAGGAGGGTCACTGCCACCAGCACCTTTCCCAGTTTGTGGTACCAGACCTTATGGCAGTGCTTGGGGTCCCTTGCGTAGTTTCAACATGTAGCAGAACAGGGGACCTCATAATAGGCCATAGTGAGAGCACACAGGTTCCCTGCAAAATCATCCCGGCATCAGGACCTCCATAAACCACAGTCACTTATGGTGCCCACTCGGCCACCACCCCTGGCGTCACTTGAAAATCATATGGCAGACAAGCACCCCATCGGGATATCAGGCCCAACCACCGACAGTGGGGGCTTATGACCCACCAGGGTCAAGTCCCATTGCTGCCGTTCCCCTGCTTTCAAGCATGTGGTTGCTGGCAGCAAAATGTTTCCATTTCTGCTGTAGCCTGGCTTTAACAGAGTCTCACTTGTAGTAACCTGTAACTGAATGGGAGGGCCTTCCGATGTAGCAGAGCTTCTACTGGTGCGGGCCCTCCCTTCCGTGGTCTCTCATTCAGGACTCTCAGGACATCCCATAGACACCAGGCCCAGTCATGTATCGTGGGAGGGAGTTTTGACAGCTGGAGGCCTTGCTTCAAAAGGCCATTATAGCGTTCAATCATGCCAGCTGCTTGTGGGTTATACAGGGTATGAAACAACCATTGCACGTCCATCCTGGAAGCCCAGCACTGCACTTCTTGCCCCGTAAAATGGGTACGTACCCCTGTCACTTTCAATGACCTGGGGGCACCCATAGAGGGTGCACAGCCATGTAAGAGCAACCACTGTATGCCGCTGATCCGCAGCCAGACATGGCCAAGCAAACATCAACCCCGTAGCAGTGTCCACTGCTGTGAACGCATATATAGCATTGCGGGCCTTAGGCAGGGGTCCAATGTAATCCACTTGCCAGCGAGTGAGGGGCACCCTCCCTCGCGTAATCTGCTGTGTCTCCCAGGGGAGCCTCCGCCTTTGGGGGCTGTCCTGGGCACAGACGGCACAGTCATAGCAGGCATCTGCTATCTCCTCCCATTTCAAAGGCAGACCCCAGCATCTGCTCACCTGCCACATGGTTCGGCTCCCAGCGTGCAGCAATTTCCTATGCAGCCAATGGGCCACATCAGTGACAGGAGCCCGTTCTAACCATCAGACCCATGCTAGGGCATCTGCTTCATCATTACCTGGGGACACTAAGGGGGAGTGACCTGTGACATGCATTAGGGTCACCTCCTTTCTCTGCCCTACATCCCACAGGTCCTGCCACATGGCTTGACCCCACAGTGGATGTTGTCCTACCAGTCAGTTTTGGTGTTTCCATGTAGGGAGCCACAACGTTAGGCCCCGGAACACTGCCCAGCTGTCAGTACACATAACTAGAGGCCCTGGCTCATGGCTAATTATCATCCACACAGCCCATAGCTCAGCCCACTGGCTACTCTGGCCCATCCCAGTATCCAACCAAATGGTATTTGTTTTAGGCTGCACACCAATAACTGTCCAAATGGCTGTAACTCCCCTGTTAGAACCATCAGTAAACCAGGCATCTTCAGATACTGAGGGTTGTCCTTCTCTGTAGGGCAAGGGCTCCAAGTCCTCCCCTCTAGGCAGAGTGCTTGGCTCAGCCTGGGCTACAAGCTCCACAGGCCCACAGACTTCCTGTAGCTCTGTGCTCAAAGGGCTTGAACTAAGAGTGCTATGCTGCTCCAAGTAGGCACCCCATTTGGTGAGGGTGGTGGTCTGTGCCACCCCCGTTTTGGGTCCCTGGGTCCACGTACGGATCCACCCCTGGACGGGATAGGTTGTTCGAACCAACACCCGTGCCGTTCCTGGGATGACTTCTGTGGCCACTAGGGCTGCGTACACAGCAGCCAGCTGTTTCTCTATTAGAGAGTAGTGCACTTCCGCTTCTTTCCACAATTGGGAACAAAATCCCACTGGCAACCAGAGACGCTCCTGCGGTTGTCAGAGACCCCAACTGTACCCCTCTTGGGTTACGTGAACATACAGTTCAAATGGGCGGCCAGAGTCTACTACTTGCAGAGCCCGTGTCTGCTGCACAGCGCGTTTTGTGGCAACAAAGTCTTGCTCTATAGCCTCTGTCCAATCCCATGAGGCCCCTTTTTTTATCTTGTTATACAAGGGCCTTGCCATTTGTGCTAAATGGGGTACAAACACCCGCCAATACCCCAGCAGACCGAAATATGTCTGCAGTTGGGAGACCTTGGTCGGCCGGGGAAAGGCTTTTATTTTGTCAATAACCACCTCAGGTTGACCTTTGTCTTACCCGACAAAACAACACCCAAAAGCTTGACGGATAATCCAGGGCCTTGGACCCTTTTCCTCATTCACCACCCAGCAATGTGACTTCAGTAGGCAGAGAAGAGAAGGAGTTACTTGCTCTAAATCTGAAAGAGAATCAGATGTTAATAAAATATCATCGATATAATGAAACAAGGCCACAGAGGACGGGTGATCCCACTGTGTCAAATCCTGGGCTACGAGCCCATGGCAGATAGTGGGGCTGTGCAAGTATCCTTGGCAGGACTTGAAAAATCCACTGCCGCCTGTCCCAAGTAAAAACAAACTGCTGTTGACACTCGGGTGCAATGCCAATGGAGAAAGAAGCACTGGCCAAGTCCACTACATAGTGATATGTTCCCAGGCGGACAGTGAGACGATCCATCAAATAGTGTACAGAAGGCACTGCAGCATGAAAGGGTGGTGTCACCTTATTTAACTGCCTGTAGTCCACAGTCATTCACCAAGTCCCATCTGGCTTCTTGACAGGCCATACTGGGGAGTTAAAGGGACTGTGCGTTGGCCTCATAATATGTGCCTTCTCCAATTCCAATATCGTACAACCAATCTCCTCCCGCCCTCCTGGCAGGCGGTACTGTCACACTATAACCACGCACCAGAGCTGTGGCAACACTTGAGGAGGGTGGTGAGCATGCCCACTGCTTTCACCACCCGGATCCTGAGACGGAACTCTCCTACCGACGTCTGTAAGCTGAGGCCATGTAGCATGTCCACCCCTGAATATACTCCAAAACTGGGGAGACATAAACCTTGTAGGTACGAGGGGGAAGCCTTCCTATACCCAGTGGTAAGGAAACGGCTTTTACAGTCACAGTTTTTCCCCCGTAGCCATCAATGCAGACTGCTGGTCCAGGGAACAGTTCTGGGTTCCCATAAACAAGACTGGAGTCTGCACCAGTGTCAACTAGGGCCAAAACCGTCTGCGCATTAGAAGGGGACCAATGTACGGACAGTTCCATGTGGGGCCTCCCATCCCCGCTTGTCCCCTATGACTGGGTACCTTGGCCCCCACCCCTAATCAAGCTGAAAGGAGTCGGCCTCAAGCGGCCGCATGAAGTCCTGGAGGGACACGGGTCGCGCTTTCCCAGACTCCTCTTTATGCTTCTCCGGAATTGCTGTTCTAGACACAACTGTTTCCAAAGTTCCAACAAGAGTGTATTGGGTTGTCGGTCTATTTTTTCCCGATCAACCCCTGCGGCCACAAGCTCATGCCACATCTGTGTGTGTGTTACTCTCTGATGCCCACGACCTCGCCCCCTTACTTTTGACTTGGACTTCTAGGTCTTAACTTCTCAGACTTCCTGTCTTAACTTCCCTTGCTGCCAGCTTTCAACATCCCCTAGGGTGGCCATGGCAATGGTAACTTCATGGATCCGCCACCTCACCTAGGGCGTAAGAATGGCAACCACCAAAAGCACGTACAGGTGCAGTATCCAAAGCCAGATCTCATGCTGGCTGTAAAAAGCTCGTCATCTAGCCCCTGCATATTAGGGTTGAAAATAGCATGTCTCATACCCATTTCACAGATGATTTGAGTAAGTTCCGTATATGACTGCCATTGACTCACAGTGTCTGGCAGCTCGCTAGCCTGTCCCCATACTGTGCGTACTGCAGCAGTGAGCCACTCCATTAGAGAATGGTTGCACTGGTCTTGGGCCAACCTATGGCAATACTATAACTTTTGTCATAGGGACAGATGCACTGTCATGAAGGCTAGATTTTCCATCTCGCCTGGGCAGCAGAGAATGCTGTCTGCCCCCTCATCCCATAAACATAG
The DNA here is from genome assembly GCF_036562045.2 of Rhinolophus sinicus. Classification (NCBI taxonomy): domain Eukaryota; kingdom Metazoa; phylum Chordata; class Mammalia; order Chiroptera; family Rhinolophidae; genus Rhinolophus; species Rhinolophus sinicus. The sequence continues at coordinate 91,460,280 of NC_133768.1, forward strand.
CAGCCAAGATGAGATAGGCTCTCCAAGGAGCTGTGGGCACCACCTCCTCAACTCCTGCAACTCAGTGGGCATATAAGGGGTGTAGGTTGTGAACTCAGTCACTGCTGGGTTGCTGACAGCAATGCCCCTGGGGCCCAAAGGTTGCTCATGCTTTACCTTTTGCTTCATGATGGGCTGGGCGTGGGGGTTGGGAGCTACATTGTCTCCACTCGCGTCATCCACCTCTGGCTCAGAGTCTCCACTGTAGGGCTCCTCCTCTAACAGGCGGACCCGAGCTTCCAGCGCCTCCCACTGGGATTGCTGGTCCCACACCTGGGCTATTCCAGCAAGTGCTTCCTCCGAATTATAACACAACGCAGTGAGAACCTCCTCTAACTGTCAGTCCCCAGCTTCCAGCACCTCCCACTGGGGCTTCTGATACCCCATAGCCATCAATGCAGATTGCTAGTCCTGCACCTGGGCTATTTCATTAAGTGCATCTTCTGTGTTACGATGCAATACGATGAGGAACATCTAGCCCACATGGCCGGCTGTACCCTTTGCCTCTTCGGGCAACCACTCAGCTAGAACCTACAGGGCCCTCTCCACGCTGGCCGGAGAGCCATCCATGTCCTCCCACCCCTCCTCGGGGGTACAACTCCTGAGAACAGTGGCTACCAGATACCACACACTGTGTGGGGGTCACATGTCCTCCTGCCCAGTCAGACAGCATTCCTACCTGGCAGGAATCCTGCTCGCCATGCCAGGTGTCCAACTGGGTAGATGCCTCCGTGTAAAATGTGTACAACTCTAGGAGCCCATGGCAGCAGCAGACCACTCAAAGGAAGACAACACTTGCTTTGGCCAATAGGGTGGCGTGCCATCTGGAGGCTTGAGAGGACCACCAATTCACTGAGAGGTCACGTTTCTCCCATGCAGATCATGTTTCCTGTTCCTGGTGCCACTCCTCATGGGCTTCCTGAGACTGAGTGTTCACATGCACAAACCTCTCTGCCATCCTTCAGAGAGTTTTGGCTGGCACCATACCCTGCTTGTGAAACTGAGTTTTCATGCATATGAACTGCTCCATTACCCCTTTGAAAATCTGGCTGGCACCATACCCTGTTCACTGTGCCATGTGTCATGCAGGGTCTCAGCTCCCACTCCCCACACAAGAATGCAGCATATGGTGAGGCCAAAAAGGAACACCAACAGAGCCATGGATAGGGGGTTCATACCACTATTTCTCACTGGTGGGTGGGTTGGAGATACAGGAAGCAGGAGCCACAATCTGCTGTCCACTTCTCTGCCAACCAACCAACTGCCTAGCATAGCCATGGCGGTTATATTAGTGGCTAAAGGCCAACCGGTAACAGCTGATGGGCACCTAGTCACAGCTGATTGCCATCTACTACCTGAACCAACACCTTTCCACGTGAGGCTGAGAGCCTGGAAACTGCTCTCTGGTATTCTGTCCCCACAGTGATCTTCATATTACAGAAGACAGTGAAAGGAACACTCCTGAGAGGCCTTTTTTAGCTCATGCCAGTGACTTCAATTAGGGCCGCTCCCACGAAAGACTATCCATGCCTGTCAGCCCCAGGAAGAGGGCTTAAGCCAAATCCAACAAGTTCAATCAGTTTCAGCTTCACAAAGGCAGAAAAATATCCAGCTAGAATGGTCTTCATGAGATAGCACTTTTATATATGCTTAGGGTATTTAAAAAAATAAAAACAAGATCCCTCTGTTTGCATCTAATCTGCTCATTGCAATAACACATTCATAAAACAGTGCAAATGTGTTTAATAGGCCATTCTGAGCAGCTGTTTAATGATCCATGGTGTTAAATGAAAACTACAGGTGTTCCAAATGCAAACCTTATGGCTCAGGGCCTCCCTTATTACTGCTCAACAATTCGCAGCCAACTGCTCTTAGGCTGCACAAAGAATTGCCACTGTCATTACTACATTAGTCTTAATTTCATTATCTGCCTAGGAGTTTTCCCCAAAATAAAAAACCTGGTTGACATGGGAAAGCATAACAGTGACAAACTAAAAGGGAAAGAGAACACAAACCACTGCCTGTCCAACCTTAAGCAGCCCTTAGTTAAGGGGCAAAGAGCCAGTTCAAATTTATAGATAATATAATACAGAATTGTACACCTGAAATCTATGTAATTTTACTAACAATTGTCACCCCAATAAATTTAATAAAATTAAATTTAAAAAAAAAAAGGTTCAGCCCCTTGAGGAATCTTCCAGAGTGACTTGTTGGCCAAACTGAGCAGTCTTGCTGAAACTACTGGTGTTTGTGAGGATTTTATTGACTCTTTGTCATGATTCTCCATGATTTATTACCTTGCTATGCCAAATTACCAGAAAGCTACATAACTGGGCCCTATCACTCTGACTTCTGCTTTTGCACAACTATAAATTTTACCTCACATCTTCAGTTTTCCCTGAGGATACATATAATAAGCAGCAAAGGAAGAAGCCTTCTGTATTTTGTGTGAAATTATCTATAGCATCATTCATTACATAGCTCAATGCCGCTTACATAAAGATGTCTAAGACAAATTCAATTAGAGCTCAGGAACAAGTTTATCTTTCCATGTCAATGGGTATTCTTTATTCTACAAAACTAGTAGTTCTCAATTCTGGCTGCTCATTAGAATCATCTAATAGTAAACATATTCACATGCCAGCTCCAACCAGTTAAATTTGGATTTCTAGGAGTGGGCTCTGAGCAAGGCTATTGAGTTGTGCAGCTCTAGGGGGTCACATTCATAATGTGTTTTGCCAAGCTCCAGGATTATATTCTGCAGCCAAGATTGAGAACCACTACCCCAGAAAACAAGAGTTTTACACTCACTGCTTTTGCCTCTTTGTTTTGGGTACTAAGAAGCTCAAAATTAATTATGTTGAATTGCAGTAGTTTTCTTCTGCCAGAATTTTTCAATATAATTTTCCCTTTGGATCCCCTTGCATTAATGACTTTATCAGTACTTTAATGTAAGCTACTATAGTGCAGGGTGGCCTGCGGGGTCTCAGCTCCCGCTCCCCACATCAGAACGCAGGACATGGTGAGGCCAAAAAGGAACACCCACAGAGCCATATGTAGGGGAGTCATATCACTATAGTCTCATTGGCGGCTGGGTTGGAGACACAGGAGGCAGGAGCCACAGAATCCGCAATCCTCACTACGCCGCTTGCAGGCTCAGCCACCATCTTCTTGCTAGCCCCCTGTGGGGACAGAGCCCCAGAAAGTAGTTTACAGGCTCTCAGCCTCACGTGGAAAGGTGCTGGCTCGGGTGGTAGATGGCCGTCAGCTGTGGCTGATTGGCCGTCAGCTGTAGCCAGTTAGCCAATTAGCTGCTAATATAACTGCTGCGGCTACGGAGCTGAGGAGAGTAGAGGAGCAGAGTCGAGGAGAGTGGAGGAGAGTTGTCAGTCGGTTGGCAGAAAAACGGACAGCAGGTCGCAAGTCTGGTGAACCCAGCCTCCACTGAGACCATAGTGGTATGACTCCCCTACCCATGGCTCTCTGGGTGTTCCTTTTTGTCCTCACCATATCCTGCATTCTTGTGTGGGGAGCGGGAGCAGAGACCCCGCAGGCCGCCCCGCATGACAAATGGCGCAGTGAGCAGGGTCTCCCGCACGACACCCCCACTTTTCTGCTAGTGTAGCCACAGCAGTTATATTAGTGCCCAATGGCTCACTGGTTGCAGCTGATGGCCAACTAGCCACAGCTGATGGCCATCCAATCACAGTTGATGGCCATTTACTACCTGAGCCAGCACCTTTCCATGTGAGGCCAAGAGCCTGGAAACTGCACTCCTGGCTCTGTCCCCATAGTTACTAAACATTCCTTTGGTAGATAAAGTAAAATGAAATAAGTAAATAAATGAAAAAAAGGGATTTGTTGGGAGACACACATAGATCAATATATGGATCTCTAAGATTGCCAAAAATGAATTCCTGGTTCCCCTCATACTATCATACTAGCTCTTTCCCAAGTATTCCCCATTGCAGTATAGGATGACCTGGTCACACAGTTTCTCAAAAGTCATCCTTGACTCTTGTGTTTCATCCCACATCTTGTAAACATCATCAAGTCTTTCTAGTTCTATTTTCAAAATATATGTAAAATCCAATCACTTCTCACCAGTTCTGATATTATAAGGGTTTTTTGGGGGGAGGGTGTTTTTCTTTCTTTAACCTTTTTCTTGGGAATGGTGGTAGCTTCAAACAATCCCAGACTCTCTGGGGCTTCCAGACATAAATATTTCCTGCTCAAGTTACATGAGGGCTGCAGCTCAACTGAACTCTGGTGGGCTTCTCTGGGATGAGCTTAGTTCCAGTGTCTACAAACGACCAGGCTGAAAGCCATACTATTCTCATGGTGGAGAGCAGAAGCTCAGGGACTGCAGAGCTAGTACGTTTGAAGCAGTACAAGTATGTTTGAAGCTCTGCTCTGATGGAATATAGGTTACATCATCTCACATTTAATTGGCCATATCAAGTCACACGGCCAAACCCAAATTAAGGGGGAAGGAAAATATACTCAGTGTACAGGACATCTTTGCAAAGAAGATACAAATACTTTTAAACATATATACAATTACGATGACTTCAACGACTTCCTAATGCCTATCCCAGGTTCTACCCTTGTTCCCTTTATCTTTGTCTCAACACAGCAGCCAGAAGATTCTTATTAGAGTTCAAAACTAGCAATGTAACTCCCTTGCTTAAAACCCTCCAATGGCTTCCTATCACATTTAAATCAAATATAAATGCTTTGTTTGTTTGCTTAAAGTTCCTTTCATATGTGGTACACATGTACAATGGAATATTTCTCAGCCATAAGAAAAGATGAAATACTGCCATTTGCGACAGCATGGGTAGATATTGAGAATATCATGCTAAGCTAAATAAGTCAGACGGAAAAAGTTGAGAACTATATGATTTCACTAATATGTAATATATAAAACTTAAAGCAACAAATGAACAAGACAAAAAAAACACACCAAAACTCATAGATACAGACAACAGTATATTGGTTACCAGAGGGAAAGTAGGTGGGGGGAGGTAGAAAACGGAAAAGGGGGTCAAATATATGGTGACCTGTCGCATCCAGCGCAGCACAGGCAATGAGTGAACGAGAAGGGGCGGCGAAGGGTTAAGAAAGAAACAGAAATCAAGAAAGCTGTGAAACAGGGGGCCCAGGATCTCACAGCCTCAAAGGACTGAGAGCTCTGAATCAGGCCACCTTGTGGCTTTTATTGATGCACACACAAGAAAGTAACATTGATTTCTCCATGGTCTGTGAATTTCACACATTATACTAGGAAACTGATTCGAATTAATCACCCTTGCCTGCAAGCAGTGGAACCGTCAGTTTCAGGATGTACCTCCCCAAGGGACAAAACCTTTATGCTGAATCTTACTAAAATGGATAGATGGAGAACTGATGTTATCACATCATTCAATCTCTTCCCAAGCAGGTTGTGGGAAGGAATGCAGCCACAGAGGCAGAAGCTCTCCTTAGCCGGGGGAAGGTGGGGGTCTATGCCCACCTCTATCAACCCTGTGGGTTCTCCTGTTGGTCCCCACGGGGCTGCGCCTGGCTTGGGTTGTTCCCTCTGTGGGGAAACTTACCCATCATTGGCTGACCAGCCATCCCCTAGGGCCAAACAGGGAGATATAAGGTGTAAGCACAAAGGTGAAGCAAAGTCCCTGAGAGGATTAGTCTCAGACATGCTCCTTTCTTTAAGGGTAGGTACAAGGCAACAGATGGGTAGGCTGCTGCATGACAATAGTGACAGAAAGAGATTTGACTTTGGGTAGTGAACACACAATGCAATATACAGATGATATATAACAGAATTGTACACTTGAAACATATGTCAGCCCAATAAATTTAATAAAAAAATAGTCACAGGGATGCAAAGTATAGCATTAGGAATATGGTCAGTAATATTGTAATAATTACCATGTTTCCCAAAAAATAAGACCTAGCAGGACCAGCAGCTCTAATGCGTCTTTTAGAACAAAAATTAATATAAGACCCGGTCTCATTTTACTATAAGACCCAGTCCTACATTATAATATAATATAATATAATATAATATATATAATATAATATAATACTGGGTCTTATATTAATTTTTGCTCCATAGATGCATTAGAACTGATTAACCAGCTAGGTCTTATTTTCAAGGAAACACGTTATGTGTGTTGTCAGATGGGTAATAGACTTATCAGGGTAATCACTTCTCAAGATATATAAATGTCTAATTACTATGTTGTAACCTGAAACTAATATAATGCTGAATGCCAACTGTAATTGAAAAATAAAAAAAATATATATATAAATTTTTAAAATTCCCTTAACGATCTGGTCCCTGCCTACTGCTAAGGTCTCCTATCATAGAACTCTACTCTTCACAAAATCTGTTCTAGCCACATTGATTCTCAAATATACCTTTCCCTTTCAGTACCTTTTTACTGGCTAACTCTTCTACCTGGAATGTTCTTCCACTTGGTCTTTACAGTCTGGCTCCTTCTTATCATTCAAAAATAAGTTTAACTGTCACCTCCTCAGAGAAACCTTCCCTGACAACATAATCTATGGGTGTTCCCCTCAGTCACTCTCTATCTTTTTTTTTTATTCTTTTTTATTTTCTTAAATTTATTGGGGGTAGAAATTATGGTGATGGAATACTAACAATTGTCACCTCAATAAATTTAATATAAAAAAAATTTATTGGGGTGACAATTGTTAGTAAAATTACATAGATTTCAGGTGTACAATTCTGTATTACATCATCTATAAATTCCATTGTGTGTTCATCACCCAGAGTCAGTTCTCCTTCCATCACCATATATTTGATCCCCCTTAACTTCATCTCCCCCGCCACCCTCCACCCCACTTACCCTCTGGCACCCACCAAACCATTGTCTGTGTCTATGAGTTTCTGTTTCTCATTTGTTTGTCTTGTTCTTTTGTTGTTTTTGGTTTATATACCACATATCAGTGAAATCACATGGTTCTCTGCTTTTTCTGTCTGACTTATTTCGCTCAGCATTACACTCTCAAGATCCATCCATGTTGTCACACATGTTCCTATATCATCTTTTCTTACTGCCGAATAGTATTCCATTGTGTATATATACCACAACTTCTTCATCCATTCATCTATCGAAGGACATTTTGATTGTTTCCATGTCTTGGACACCGTAAACAAAGCTGCAATGAACATTGGAACACACGTGTCTTTATCTCTAAATGTTTTCAGATTTTTTGGGTAGATACCCAGGAGAGGGATTGCTGGGTCATATGGCAATTCTATTCGTAATTTTTTGAGGAACCTCCACACCGCCTTCCATAACGGCTGCACCAGTCTGCATTCCCACCAACAGTGTATGAGGGTTCCTTTTTCTCCACAGCCTCTCCAACATTTGTTACTATTTGTCTTGTTGATGATGGCCATTCTGACTGGGGTGAGGTGATATCTCATTGTGGTTTTGATTTGCATTTCTCTGATGATTAGTGATGTTGAGCATTTTTTCATATGTCTATTTGCCATTTGTATGTCCTCTTTGGAGAAATGTCTCTTAAAGTCCTCTGCCCATTTTTCAATTGGGTTGTTTGTTTTTTTGTTGTTGAGTTGCATGAGTTCCTTGTATATTCTGGATATTAGGCCCTTATCAAAGGCACTGTTTGCAAAAATCTTCTCCCATTCAGTTGGTTGCCTCTTTATTTTGTCAATGGTTTCTTTTACTGTGCAGAAGCTTTTAAGTTTCATATAGTCCCATTTGTTTATTTCAGCTTTTACTTCCATTGCCTTTGGAGTCAAATTCATAAAATGCTCTTTGAACCCAAGGTCCATAAGTTTAGCACCTACGTTTACTTCTATGCAGTTTATTGTGTCAGGTCTTATGCTTAAGTCTTTGATCCATTTTGAATTAACTTTGGTACATGGTGACAAATAGCAGTCCAGTTTCATTCTTTTGCACGTGGCTTTCCAATTCTCCCAGCACCATTTATTGAAGAGGCTGTCTTTGCTCCATTGCATGTTTTTAGCTTCTTTGTCAAAAATTATCTGTCCATATTTATGTGGTTTTATTTCTGGGTTCTCAATTCTATTCCATTGGTCTATGTGTCTGTTTTTCTGCCAATACCATGCTGTTTTGATTATTGTAGCCCTGTAGTACAAGCCAAAGTCAGGAAGTGTGATACCTCCATTATTGTTCTTTTTCTTAAGATTGCTTTGGCTATTCGGGTCTTTTGTGGTTCCAAACAAATCTGATGATTTTTTGTTCTATTTCTTTAAAATATGCCATTGGGATTTTGATGGGGATTGCATTGAATCTGTATATTGCTTTGGGTAATATGGCCATTTTAACTATGTTGATTCTTCCAATCCATGAGCACGGAATGTCTTTCCATTTCTTTGTGTCTTCTTCAATTTCTTTCAAAAATGTCTTATAGTTTTCAGCATATAGGTCTTTCACATCCTTGGTTAAGTTTATTCCTAGGTATTTTATTCTTTTTGCTGCAATTGCAAAAGGAATTGTTTTTTGTATTTCTTTTTCTGAGATTTCATTGTTAGTATATAGGAATGCAATGGACTTTTGTACATTGATTTTGTAGCCAGCAACTTTACTATATTTGTTGATTGTTTCTAATAGCTTTTTGGTGGAGTCTTTAGGGTTTTCTATATATAGCATCATGTCATCTGCAAAGAGTGACAATTTAACTTCTTCATTCCCAATTTGGATGCCTTTTATTTCTTTCTCTTGCCTGATTGCTCTGGCAAGGACTTCCAACACGATGTTGAAAAGCAGAGGTGATAGGGGACATCCCTGTCGTGTTCCTGAACGTAGAGCAAAGGGCTTCAGTTTTTCTCCATTAATTATGAGATTAGCAGAGGGCTTGTCATATATGGCCTTTATTATGTTAAGGTATTTTCCTTCTATACCTATTTTATTAAGTGTTTTAATCATAAATGGATGTTGTATCTTGTCAAATGCTTTTTCTGCATCAATTGCTATAATCATATGATTTTTGTCCTTTATTTTGTTTATGTGATGTATCACATTGATGGATTTGTGGATGTTGAACCATCCTTGTGCTCCAGGGATGAACCCCATTTGGTTGTGATGAATAATCTTTTTAATGCATTGTTGTATTCGATTTGCTAGAATTTTATTTAGGATTTTTTCATCGGTATTCATCAGAGATATTGGTCTGTGGTTTGTTTTTCTGTGCTGTCCTTACCAGGTTTTGGTATCAGGGTAATGTTGGCCTCATAAAATGAGTTAGGGAGTACTGTCTCTTCTTCAATTTTTTGGAAGAGTTTGAGCAGGATTGGTATTAGATCCTCTTTGAAGGTTTGGTAGAATTCACTAGTGAAGCCATCTGGTCCTGGGCTTTTGCTTTTGGGAAGGTTTTGGATGACTGATTCAATTTCATTACTGGTGATCGGTCTGTTTAGATTTTCCAGTTCTTCATGGTTCAGCCTTGGAAGGCTATATGTTTCTAAGAACTTGTCCATTTCTTCTATGTTTTCTCTGCACTATTCCAGCTTCTCACACAATGGGGGGATTCCCTGGGAGACGGGCTTCTCCTTTGTTAATAGTTCGTCTAGGTCACAGGGCGCAGTGTCCCGGTTGGTATGCGGAGAGCTTTTGATGTTCCAAAGCTCTTCCAGCTCCTGATTCAGAGCCCGTATATTTCAGCAGTTCTGTTTACTCCTGCAGGGATCCGCCCAGATAGGTGGGGCCAGGGGCGGTGTGAGTTGTGAGAGGTGGCCCAGAGCAATGGCAGCGACTGCCACCAAAGGGTCCTTCTTCCACAGCTCCCTCCCCTTTGCCAGAACTAGTTGGGCTGCGAATTTGTGTCTGTGGTCCACAGTTCTCAGAACAGCAAATATTCTGTTCTTTTGCTCTGACATTGCTACTGTTCCGTTTCTAGTACCGGGCAGGTGGGGGTGGGGCGAGCTCTGGGAGGGTAGGGAGGGGGCGGCTAGTCTCAATGCCTAAGGCTTCCATTCTCTGCTCGGCAGTGAGGGCTTAAACCACCGTTTTCAGCCTTCTTCCCTCAGTCTTTTCTCCGAGGTCTCTGCTGTGAGTGTTGGGTTCAGCCGTGTTATATGCTGCCCCCTGTGGGCCATAAGCAGAGCCCTAGCAGTCCGAGTTCTTCCCTGTCCTGCAGCTGCGGTAGTTCCGGGAAGCAGCGAGCTCAGAGCACTGAGCCGGGTCTGCGTCCTGCGCCAGTGCAGCTCCGTCTCCGCACTTCTCACTTCCCTCCTCCTCGCCCCCGCTCGCGCGAATCTCCCACCTGTAGGTGATTTCGGTAGTGGGCCTCTTCGTCTTGCCTGTCTGCTGTGCAGGGAGTCCTTTGTGGAGTTTTTGTTGTTTGATTCGTTGTAAATTACAGGGGAGCTTTACAGAGGCTCACCTCACACCGCCATTTCCCAGAAAACTCACTCTCTATCTTATAAACCTACTTTAATTATCTTCATGCCATATATCACTATCAGAAATTATCTATATTATTTTGTTTACATAATATATGGCTCTCCATACTCAAGTTTAAGCTGTATGAGGACAGAGGCCTTGTCTGTTTCATTCACTGTTTTATCTATAGCACCTAGAAAACATCTGGAAAATAATAGGTACTCAATAAATACTTGTTGAATGATTCAATCACTCCCAAGTAATGCTTATCTTGTAAAGCTTCAACTAAATATAATGAAACTAGTCGATTATTCAGCCATAGAATAGGGGATTGTCCTAGATGAACATTCAAGTCTTATCAAATATTAAGATTCTATGGTTTTCAAGCCAACTTCCTACATTTATATAGCAGTTTTCTGTTTGCAAAGACTTTCACAATCATTACCACTTTTGATCCTCACAATCACCCTGTGGAGTTTCCAGGGCAAGGTATTAACATAGATGAGAAAACTGCTTTATACTTTGGACCAGGATAAGGAAAAATCTACAATTGAGAATAATACCTTTGCTGACTGATCCTTTAGCACCCAGAGAGATGTAAGCAGTATGATCTGAGGTCTTCAGGCTCCATACTTTCCCCTCCAATCCCTTTAAGACATTCAGGTACTTATACTGATGTTGTGCACTACCTCCAGCCAGGCACCATATCCCAGCCATTTCTTTTTCCTTCATAATCTAGACTTTCCTATCTTATACCCTTCCATCAGCTGGGTCTGGACAGAGAAATCCCTGTGATTGGACTGTGATCTTTTCCCAAAGCAGTTTGTTCTTCCCCTTGTGAAAGGAAACAATCTCTGGAAATAAATGAGGTGAGATTCTCTGGCTGGTGTAATGCATTAGATTGAGTCTGGACCATGGTGAGGGTCATGTCTGACTATTTTCCTGTCTTCAGGTAAGCAGAGAGAGAAACAGATGGGCCAATTTTACCATCTCACAAAAAAACAGTACTTCCAATATGGTCTCCAATACGGAATTTTGTTTGAGGACTAGATGGCCAAAGAAATCATTTCAGGAAGACAACAATAAACTCAGTTACGGGCAAGCAACATGCTTTTCGATTGGTAGGATTCATTAAAGTGTGGACCAACAAATGAGCCAGACTTCTACAGTGTGTAACTGTCCTTGGAACAAATTTCAGGTAGAGACAAAGCATGTTGAGGCATGTTCAAATCCTACATCCACCACCTGCCAGTGTTCAGAGGTTGTCACAGAGAGCCTTGCTTCTGTTGGTTCTGCTAACAGAGTTGGTGTTTGCCTCTGGCCCCTGAAAAACCCTGCCTCACTCCAAGAAAGGTCACCCACCCTGGTTGTCTGTTCTCACTGTTAAAGTCAGAGAAGAGGAAAACAATCCAGCTCAATGAGACAGCAAGGCATCAGTGAGGTTCAGAAAACACTTTTAAACTTAAATTTGGGGAACATTATGCTTAATGAAAGGTAAAGGGGAATGCAAATGATCACCACATGGCCCTGTTTAGAAAATAGGAAATGCATAATAATGGAGGACTTCAACAGTGATTAACTACCACCACCCCTTTAGTGGATCCTAGTATAATTCCCTCAGTTACAAATGAGAATTTCCACTTAAGGTACCTTAGCATGCATAATATGGTCAGGTACAAGTATAAGACAAGCATAACTAGAACATAAAATTTTGTATGGGTACAGAGGAATTGACATTTGGAGAAATAAAGAGGGGGTCTGATCATGCAAGATGTTGCATGGAAGGCTGAGAAGTTTGGACATTAATTTAATGGTAATTACTGATTTGGCCAGGGGAAATTGGTGAGCAGTGGGTAATACAGCAAGGAAGGAGGTAGTTGTAAATGCTAGGTCTGACATTACTCATAGGTACAATAAGCTTTTTAATTATAGGAAGTTCAGCAGCACTAACAAGTTCCCTCAATTTGTCAAAGCCCCCTCCCACTGACCCAGCCACTATCACACCTGAAATCCCAATAACAATATCACAACAACAACAATATTAGTCACGGACATTTACTGAGCACTTATTATATTCCAGGATCTATTCTAGGCACATCACATAGATTATTACACACTCCTCTAGTTATTAAAGATATTAAAAGTCCTTCATAAAATGTATAAGTTATCTGGGGGTAATACACTATCAACTGCTATCATCTAAATATTCACTAGATCATCATATTAATGAAAGGTAGTATGCACAGAAATAACATGATGAAAAAAATTTCTAGAAGATTCGTTTGACAACTGTGTAGAGAATAAATTAGGACTGGAAATAAGCTAGATCCCTGCACATGAGTTAGGAAGCTGCTTTATAGGAAATCCTAATGCAAAATAAAGATTAAGTTGTAATTGATACATTTGTAAGTTTTATAAATTTGGAGATATACATGTGAGTGTGCATGTGTAATATATGTAGGTATGTATGTATACACACCACACACACACACACATACACACTTTATTTATGTATTTACAAGAAAACAAGCCCAATCAGATAGGTCCTTTTAAACAGTAAATGCATAGCTGTGGGTATCCAAAGGGAGGACAAGAACTAAGTTTTAGAGTTAGTTTTGGCACTAGAGAGAGCTGAATTGCTCTCCATAAGAAAATTTGTAATATCTTTATATTCCCCCCAAGAGGATAGGAGCAAAAAATAAAGAAAAGGGAAGAGGCATGAGCAGAGAACAAGATACCTAAGCAACATAGTGGGAGACTGGAGCTCAGGTTACAGAAATGGCTGAGGGTCTTAGAAAGACAAGGATGGCTCCCACCCCATTTGACGTTGTTTGCATGCTTGTGGTAAAAATTCCCTCCATATCCCCCAAGCTTCAATAAAATATGCCACATTCACTTTCCTTGTGTGAGTGGATTGTTGGAAAACTAAGAGGGGCTGTGTTCTGAGTTTAAGTCAACATAATATAGAACAGAAACAGCACATGCAGCATAGTGAAGAGACCTGAAATAAAACAAACTCAGTAATGCCAAGCTCTCAGAGCTATGGGTGACTGTAATTGCATTAGCACCCTGGAAATTCACAGCTTGCAGAGGGCTTTTTCCTTTCTACAATCTCTGGGATAGAGGTTCCAGCCAATCTTATTTAGATTTTAAGAATGACCACGGTGATCCTAGCTGATATCTGACTATGTATAGAATTTTCTTCAAGTGAAATGCAAAAGCAACAGGAATTAGCATGTTTCCAACACAATTTGGTCAGCTTAGGCCTCTGAGTTTTTTTTGGGGGGTGGTGGTGGTGTTTTCCCATCTCACTCAAAGCAGGAAATTATAAATTGCAAAAAGGGTGCAAAAATTCCATCCTACATAGATTGAGCCTATAATCTGCATAAAGTGAGCTTTATGAAAAAAGAAAACTGATCAAGGTAGAATATTGCAAGCCATGGGTCGGCGTCAGGCAGGGAAGCTGCAGCTGCACTATCAATTAGAATGTTCTAATACCCGGTTATGAAGACTGACACTTTGGAAGTAATTAAGTATTAGATATTTTTAGGTAATTGCTGCTACAGGAACACACAACTTGTACATTTGGCAGATTGAACACTTGATAGTGGCTTCTTCCTTAGAGGCTGTACTGTCTTAATTGTCCCTAATCGTTTTCAAAACCTATGGTGTTTTGTGATTGCCTCAAGCATAGCAATCGATCAAATGTGAACCAAAAGGGAACTGCCACTTCTTCTTGTTTGCTAAGTATCATGAAAAATATCAGGAGCATATTGGAATATCAGACTAAACCGCAATGACAGAAATAGCCCATTGACATACTAGATTTCCATTAAGAGCATACAGTGCTACAGCTTATTTCCTATGGCTAGTAGGGGATTCAAGAGGCAACAATAGTTCTGTCAATATGCTGAGATTGTCAAAGATGTCTCTTTCCAGCCAGAGGGGGGAAAAAGAGGAAAATCTTAGCTGATCATTATTTTAGTTAACATATTGGTATTGTGTTTCCCTACCATGTGATCAAGCCCTAGGCTACACATTGTGGGGGAGACAAAAGGGGCCTTAATACCAACAACAAAGAATTCACAGCAACACTTTTGGATAAAATCATAGAATTGTAAAGCTGGAAGCCACTTTGGGAATCAGCTGCCTCATTGTTCCTCAGCCAGGCCCATACATTAAAATCACCCAGGAGCTTTACTAAACTATCATGCCTGGAACTTACCCTGACCAATCAAATCAGATTTTTAAAAATATATTTCATATATATATGCTCTCCAGGCAATTCTAATGCCATCCAGGGTGAAGAACCACCTATTCATCCAACACCCTTATTTTACAAGTGAGAGAACTGAGACCCTCAAAGTCACACACCTGTAACAAATCTCAGGCCGCTGCTATCCCAGGGAGTGCTCTTTCCCCTCATGCAATTCTGCTTCCTGTCAAAGAATCCAAGACTTAGAGAAGGTAAGGAATTTGTTCAAGTTCACAAAGATTGTAAATGACAGAACTGAGACTTGAATCCAGTCTGATTCCACAGGCAGGTCATTTAGCCACTATGTCGTTTGCATCCCGAAATGAAGACAAGCAACAGGATCAGGCTTAGTGCCAAGTGATACTGAGACCAGCAGTGCTAGAGTAATGCAGAAAAGGAAGCTGTGCATAGGAGGCAGCCATATATTTCAGCTGAACATGGTGATCCAGGTAGGATTTGGAGAAGCTGATTTGCCAGGTTGAAGGGAATGAAGTCAGTGAAGGAATGGAGATGGGATTCCACGAAGTGTATAATGGAATCAGGGTCATCATTCTTTAAACAATTTCAGACTTGCAAGAATAGTACAGATAACTCCTGTAGACTCCACCTACACCACATTCATGCTGTTCTGTCTGTTTCTCTCTCTGTCTCTCTGTCTGTCTCTCTCTGTCTAGCTTTCTCTGTCTCTCTCTCTCTCTCTCTATACACACACACACACAAACATGAACACACACACACACACAGACATATACACATAGATCAACTTTGCTTTGGGATGCAGCTAGCATAGTGGCTAAATGCACAGATATATATAACAAATAATTAGTTCCTGTATATTATATTGTTGTGGAAAACGGCGAGGACCGAGAAACTCAAGCGGCTCGCAGAGATCAGGGAGAACACAGCTTTATTTCACCTGTGGGCTCAGCGGGATCCTTCCCAAAGACTGAGCACTCACTGGGGTCCGGTGATTTGTTATATACCGTTAGGCTTCCCGGTTTGGGAGCGTTCTCGCCATTGTTATTGCGGCACTAAGGGATTGGTTAAAGCTGGTAGGGGTACCTGGGAGGTCTGTCCCTAACAGCTGTGATCGCTAGATACTGCTCTGACAGGAAAGCCCCTAACGGCTGTGCTCAGCAGGAAAACTGCTCTAACAATATATATATATATTTGTATATATTTATTTAATATATGCTTATATAATTTATTTTCTGAACCATTTGAAAGTAGATTACGTACATCAGTTCCCCTTAGCTCCTAATATTCAGTTTGTATCTCCTAAGGACAAAGATATTATCTTAGATAATCGCAGTACAGTTATTTAATTCAGAAAATTTAACATTGTTACAATACTTGTATCTGATCTACTGCCTATATTCTTAATTCATCAATTGTACCAATTATGTCCTTTGTGGCATTTTGGTTCCTCCAGTACAGGAAGCAACCCAATATCGTGATTGAATTTGGTTGTCATGTCCTTTTAGCTTCCTTTAACTTCAAACACTTTCTTGGCCATTCTTTTTTTTTTTCTTTTTTATTAAATTTATTGAGGTGACAATTGTTAGTAAAATTACATAGATTTCAGGTGTACAATTCTGTATTACATCATCAATAAATCCCATTGTGTGTTCATCATCCAGAGTCAGTTCTCCTTCCATCACCATATATTCGATCCCCCTTACCCTCATCTCCCATCCCCCACCCCCAACCCCCTTACCCTCTGGCAACCACCAAACCATTGTCTGTGTCTATGAGTTTCTGTTTCTCATTTGTTTGTCTTGTTCTTTTGTTGTTTTGGTTTATATACCACATATCAGTGAAATCACATGGTTCTCTGCTTTTCTGTCTGACTTGTTTCGCTCAGCATTACTCTCTCAAGATCCATCCATGTTGTCACAAATGTTCCTATATCATCTTTTCTTACTGCGAATAGTATTCCATTGTGTATATATACCACAACTTCTTTATCCATTCATCTATCGAAGGACATTTTGGTTGTTTCCATGTCTTGGCCACGTAAACAAAGCTGCAATGAACATTGGAGCACACGTGTCTTTATCTCTAAATGTTTTCAGATTTTTGGGTAGATACCCAGGAGAGGGATTGCTGGGTCATATGGCAATTCTATTCGTAATTCTTTGAGGAACCTCCACACTGCCTTCCATAACGGCTGCACCAGTCTGCATTCCCACCAACAGTGTATGAGGGTTCCTTTTCTCCACAGCCTCTCCAACATTTGTTACTATTTGTCTTGTTGATGATAGCCATTCTGACTGGGGTGAGGTGATATCTCATTGTGGTTTTGATTTGCATTTCTCTGATGATTAGTGATGTTGAGCATTTTTCATATGTCTATTTGCCATTTGTATGTCCTCTTTGGAGAAATGTCTCTTCAAGTCCTCTGCCCATTTTCAATTGGGTTGTTTGTTTTTGTTGTTGAGTTGCATGAGTTCCTTGTATATTCTGGATACTAGCCCCTTATCGGAGGCACTGTTTGCAAAAATCTTCTCCCATTCAGTTGGTGGCCTCTTTATTTTGTCAATGGTTTCTTTTGCTGTGCAGAAGCTTTTAAGTTTCATATAGTCCCATTTGTTTATTTTAGCTTTTACTTCCATTGCCTTTGGAGTCAAGTTCATAAAATGCTCTTTGAACCCAAGGTCCATAAGTTTAGTACCTATGTTTTCTTCTATGCAGTTTATTGTGTCAGGTCTTATGCTTAAGTCTTTGATCCATTTTGAATTAACTTTGGTACATGGTGACAAATAGCAGTCCAGTTTCATTCTTTTGCACGTGGCTATCCAATTCTCCCAGCACCATTTATTGAAGAGGCTGTCTTTGCTCCATTGTATGTTTTAGCTTCTTTGTCAAAATTATCTGTCCATATTTATGTGGTTTTATTTCTGGGTTCTCAATTCTATTCCATTGGTCTATGTGTCTGTTTTCTGCCAATACCATGCTGTTTTGATTATTGTAGCCCTGTAGTACAAGCCAAAGTCAGGAAGTGTGATACCTCCATTATTGTTCTTTTTCTTAAGATTGCTTTGGCTATTCAGGGTCTTTTGTGGTTCCAAACAAATCTGATGATTTTTGTTCTATTTCTTTAAAATATGCCATTGGGATTTTGATGGGGATTGCATTGAATCTGTATATTGCTTTGGGTAATATGGCCATTTTAACTATGTTGATTCTTCCAATCCATGAGCACGGAATGTCTTTCCATTTCTTTGTGTCTTCTTCAATTTCTTTCAAAAATGTCTTATAGTTTTCAGCATATAGGTCTTTCACATCCTTGGTTAAGTTTATTCCTAGGTATTTTATTCTTTTTGCTGCAATTGCAAAAGGAATTGTTTTTATATTTCTTTTCTGAGATTTCATTGTTAGTATATAGGAAGGCAATGGACTTTTGTGCGTTGATTTTGTAGCAACTTTACTGTATTAGTTGATTGTTTCTAATAGCTTTTTGGTGGAGTCTTTAGGGTTTTCTATATATAGCATCATGTCATCTGCAAGAGTGATAATTTAACTTCTTCATTCCCAATTTGGATGCCTTTTATTTCTTTCTCTTGCCTGATTGCTCTGGCAAGGACTTTAACACTATGTTGAAAAGCAGAGGTGATAGGGACATCCCTGTCGTGTTCCTGAACGTAGAGCAAAGGGCTTCAGTTTTCTCCATTAATTATGAGATTAGCAGAGGGCTTGTCATATATGGCCTTTATTATGTTAAGGTATTTTCCTTCTATACCCGTTTTATTAAGTGTTTTAATCATAAATGGATGTTGTATCTTGTCAAATGCTTTTTCTGCAACAATTGATATAATCATATGACTTTTGTCCTTTATTTTCTTTATGTGATGTATCACATTGATGGATTTGGTATGTTAAACCATCCTTGTGCCCCGGGGATGAACCCACTTGGTCGTGATGAATAATCTTTTTAATGCATTGTTGTATTCGATTTGCTAGAATTTTATTTAGAATTTTTGCATCGGTATTCATTAGAGATATTGGTCTGTAATTTTCTTTTTTTGTGCTGTCCTTACCAGATTTTGGTATCAGGGTAATATTGGCCTCATAAAATGAGTTAGGGAGTACTGTCACTTCTTCAATTTTTTGGAAGAGTTTGTGCAGAATTGGTATTAGATCCTCTTTGAAGGTTTGGTAGAATTCACTAGTGAAGCCATCTGGTCCCGGACTTTTGCTTTTGGGAAGGTTTTGGATGACTGATTCAATTTCGTTACTGGTGATCGGTCTGTTTAGATTTTCCAGTTCTTCATGGTTCAGCCTTGGAAGGCTATATGTTTCTAAGAACTTGTCCATTTCTTCTAGGTTGTTGAATTTGGTGGCATATAGTCCTTCATAGTATTCTTGGATGATCCTTTGTATTTCTGTGGTGATAACTTCCCCTTTTACGTTTCTGATTTTGTTAATCAGTGTCTTCTCTCTTTTTATCTTAGTAAGTCTAGCCAAGGGTTTGTCAATTTTGTTAATCTTTTCAAAGAACCAGCTCTTTGTCATATTAATTTTTTCTATTGTCTTTTGTTCTCTATTTCATTTAGTTCTGCTCTAATTTTTGTTATTTCCTTTCTTCTGCTGACCTTGGGTTTACTTGTTCTTCTTTTTCTAGTTCTTTAAGGTGTAACATGAGGTTATTTATTTGGGAGTTTTCTTGTTTCTTGAGATAGGCCTGTAATGAGATAAATTTCCCTCTTAAAACTGCTTTCGCTGCATCCCAAAAATTTTGGTAGGATGTATTTTCATTGTCATTTGTTTCTATGTATCTTTTGATCTCTCCTCTAATTTCTTCTTTGACCCAGTCCTTCTTTAAAAGTATGTTGTTTAGTCTCCATGTATTTGTGTTTTTCCCGCTTTCTTTTTACAGTTGATATCCAATTTCAAAGCCTTGTGATCAGAGAATATGCATGGTATGATTTCAATCTTCTTAAATTTGTTGAGACTGATTTTATGTCCCAATATATGGTCTATCCTTGAGAATGTTCCATGTACACTAGAAAAGAATGTATAGTCTGATGTTTTAGGATGAAGTGCTCTATAAATGTCAATTATGTCCATTTCATCTAATGTGTCATTTAGGGCTACTATTTCGTTATTTATTTTCTGTTTGGATGATCTATCCATAGCTGTCAATGATGTATTTAAGTCCCCTAGTATAATTGTGTTTTGGTCAATTTCTCCCTTTAGTTCTGTTAGTAGTTGCTTGGTGTATTTCGGTGCTCCCTGATTGGGGGCATAAATATTGATGACTGTTATGTCTTCTTGTTGTACAGTCCCCTTCACCATTATGAAATGTCCATCTTTGTCTCTTGTTATCTTTTCACCTTGAAGTCTGTTTCATCTGATATCATTATGGCTACACCTGATTTTCTCTGGGTACCATTTGCTTGGAGTGGCAATTTCCACCCTTTCACTTTGAGCCTATGCTTGTCCTTGTAGCTGAGATGTGTCTCTTGGAGACAGCATATGGTTGGGTTTAGTTTTGATCCAATCTGCTACTCTGTGCCTTTTTATTGGTGAGTTCAGTCCATTTACATTTAGGGTGATTATTGATATGTGAGGATTTCCTGTCATTCTATCTTTAGTTTTCTGGTAAGGCTGTGTCTCCATTGTTTCTTTGCCTTTTTGTTGTTGTCTATTATTTCTGTGTGGTGGTATTCTATGATGTTTCCCTCTGTTTCTTCTTTTATTTCAGTATATATTTCAGTTCTGGATTTATTTTGAGTGGTTACCCTTAAGTTTATGTAAAAGAAAGTTTGATATTTAGAGTATTCCATTTTCTTCAGCACGCTTACTTTCTCCATTCCCATATTCGGTTCAGGCCTTTACTCTCCCCTTTTTGAGTTTTGGTTGCCCACAAATTGTCCCTGTTGATGGTGGTCGAATAGCCTCCTTTAGTATTTCTTGTAGTGCAGGTCATGTATTAGAAAATTCCCTCAGCTTCTGTATGTCTGGAAAGGTCTTTATTCCTCCTTCATATCTAAAGGATATCTTTGCTGGATATATTATTCTTGGCTCATGGTTTCTCTCTTTCAATAGTTTGAATATTTGGTTCCACTCCCTCCTGGCTTGTAGAGTTTCTGCTGAAAAAATCTGATGATAATCTAATGGGCTTTCCTTTGTAAGTTACCGTCTTCTTTTCCCTGGCTGCCTTGAGGATTCTTTCTTTGTCGTTGATTTTAGACAGCTTCAATACAATGTGCCTTGGAGAAGGCCTGTTGGGATTGAGGTAACTAGGTGTTCTATTTGCTTCTTGGATTCGAGGTTCCAGTTCTGTCCACAAATTTGGGAAGTTCTCATCGACAATTTGTTTGAATATATTCTCTTTCCTTCTCTCTTTCTTCTCCTTCTGGTATGCCCATTATTCTTATATTGCTCTTTCTGATGGAGTCAGAAAGTTCTTGTAGAGTTCTTTCATTTCTTTTAAGTCTCAAGTCTCTTTCTTCTTCTATCTGTGTCATTTCAGGTTTCTATCTTCGATGTCACTGATTCTTTCCTCCATCTGGTCAACTCTACTACCTAAACTTGTTATTTCATTCTTAATTTCTTCTATTGAGTTCTTAATCTCCAGAAATTCTATTTGGTTCTTTTTTAGAATTTCAATCTCTTTCGTAAAATGCTCATGCTGTTCTTTGATTGAGTTTCTGAGTTCATTTAACTGCCTGTCTGTGTTTTCTTGTATATCATTGAGTTTTTTCAGTACTGCAATCTTGAATTCTCTTTCATTTTAGTCACATATTTCTGTATCTTTAAGTGCCTTCTCTGGAGATTTTTCACTTTCTTTCTGAGCTATCTTGTTGCCTTGGTTATTCATAGCGATTACTGGTTTACTACTATCTCTTCCTAGACATCTACAGGAGTGACTTCTGCAACAGGTTGATAGGAAGCGGTCTTTCTTTTGTTTGCCAGTACTTGTTGGTAGAATGTTTTATTATTTCTCCAACTGCAACTTAGTTTTCTTCTCCACACAGTAGTGCTATGTTTTCTCTGCACTATTCCAACTTCTCACACAATGGGGATTCCCTGGGAGACAGGCTTCTCCTCTGTTAATAGTTCGTCTAGGTCACAGGGCGCAGTGTCCCGGTGGGTATCTTGGAGAGCTTTTGATGTTCAAAGCTCTTCCAGCTCCTGATTCAGAGCCCGTATGTTTCAGCAGTTCTGTTTACTCCTGCAGGGATCCGCCCAGATAGGTGGGGTCAGGGGCGGGTGAGTTGTGAGAGGTGGCCCAGAGCAATGGCGGCGACCACCACCACAGCAGTCCTGCTTCCACAGCTCTCTCCCTTTGCTGGAACTAGTTGGGCTGTGAATTTGTGTCTGCGGTCACAGTTCTCAAAACAGCAAATTTTCTGTTGTTTTGATCTGACACTGCTACTGTTCGCTTCTAGCACCGGGCAGGTGGGGGCGGGGCGAGCTCTGGGAGGGAGGGAGGCGGCTAGTCTCAGTGCCTAAGGCTCCGTTCTCTGCTCGGCAGTGAGGGCTTAAACCACCGTTTTCAGCCTTTTTCCCTCAGTCTTTTCTCCGAGGTCTCTGCCGTGGCGTTGGGTTCAGCCGTGTTATATGCTGTCCCTCAGCCCTGTGGAGCCCTGGCGGAGCCCTAGCAGTCAGTTCTTCCCTCTCCGCAGCTGCGGTAGTTCTGGGAAGCAGCGAGCTCGGCGCACTGAGCTGGTCTGCGTCCTGCGCCAGCGGCTCTGTCTCCACTTCTCCTTTCCTCCTCCCCTGCTGTGAATCTCCCACCTGTAGGTGATTTCAGTAGTGGGCCTCTTCGTCTTGCCTGTCTGCTGTGCAGGGAGTCCTTTGTGGAGTTTTTGTTGTTCGATTCTTTGTAAATTCAGGGAGCTTTACAGAGGCTCACCTCACGCCGCCATTTTTCCAGAAGTCTCCACAAGAATAAATTCAAAATGGATGTAAGACTTTAATGTAAAATCTGAAACCATAAAATTCCTAGTAGAAAATATAGGAAATAAATTTGCAGACATTATCCTTAATAATATTTTTACGGATATTTCCCCTCAAGCAAGGGAAGTAAGATAAAAAATAAACATATGGGATTACATCAAACTAAAAATTTTTTTTACAGCAAAGGAAACCATCAATAAAACAGTCATCCTACTGAATTGGAGAAGATATTTGTCAATGATACTTGTGATAAGGGGTTAATTTCCAAAGTTGATAAAAAATGCATTCAACTCAACACCAAAAAAAAACAAACAACCCACTTGAAAAATAGGCAGAAGACATGAGAGACATTTTTCTATAAAGGACATACAGATGGGAAACAGACATATGAAAAAATGTTCAACCTCACTAATCATTAGAGAAACGCAAACAAAAAACCACAATGATATATCATTTCACTCCAGTCAGAATGGCTATCATCAATAAATCAACAAACAAGTGCTGGAGAGGATGTGGAGAAAAGGGATCCCTCGTGCACTGCTGGTGCGACTGTAGATTGGTGCAGCCACTATGGAAATCAAAAAACTGGAAATGGAACTACCTTATGACCCAGCAATGCCATTCTCAGGTATCTATCCAGAGAAAACCGAAACACTAATTTGAAAAAAAAAAAAAATTATGCACCCCTATGTTTATTGCAGCACAATTCACAATAGCCAGGACATGGAAACAACCTAAATGCCCATCAGTAGATGATTGGATTAAGAAACTGTGGTACATTTATACAATGGAGTATTACTCAGCCATAAAGAATGAAATCTTACCATTAGTGATGATATGGATGGACCTAGAGAATATTATCCTAAGTGAAATAAGTCAGACAAAGAAAGACAAATACCAATTGACCCCACTTATATGTGGAATCTAAATAATAGAATAAATGAACAGGCTAATCATAAACAGTCTCAGAGACATAGAGAAAAACTGAGGCTTGCTGGATTAGAGGGTGGTGGGGATGAGGGAGAAGGTGAGGGGTTAGAAAGCACAAATTGGTAACTACAATATTGCCATGGGGATATGAAAGGCAGTTTGGGGAATATAATCAATCATGTGTAAAGATTTTGTAGGGTGTCCGATGGACACTTGTCATTAGGGAGACCACTTCATGGACGGTGTAGATACCTGACCACTGTGCTGTACACCTGAAGCTGAACAACAATGAAGCTGTCAATTATATATATATATATATATATATATATATATATATATATATATACACACACATATATTATATATTATGTATTATATATTATATATTATTAATATATTATATTATATATAATATATATACATATATACATATATATGCATATATATGTATATGTGTATATATATATATATATAGTCACAGGACTTGGAGGACAGCTACCACTTAGGAAATAGAGTCAATGGAATTGTAACAGCTATATATGATGTCAGAGGGGTAGTAGATTGGGGGAGGAAGATTATCTCTTTGTGAGGGGTGTAAATGTCTAACTATTATATTGTTTTGTACTCCTGAAACTAATAAAAGAAAAAAGTACAAATTTGTTGGTACATAGCAGTCATGGAGATGTAGGGTATAGCATGAGGACTATAGTGAATAATATTGTAATAACTATGTATGTTGTCAGATAAGTAGTAGATTTATCAGGGTGATTGATGAGGCAGGCTGAAAAAGGTGAAGAGATGAAGAAATACAAAATGGTAGTTACAAAATAGTCGTGGGGATGTAAAGTAGATCACAGGGAATATAGTCAGTAATGTGGTAATAACTATGTATAGTGCCAGGTGGGTACTATACAATTCAGGGGGATCACTTCTTAAATTATATAAATGTCTAACCAGTATGCTGTATACCTGAAATTAATATAAAACAATATTGAGTATCATAAAAGACTATTATCTGAAAAAAAGAAAAGCCCTGGTTACTAAAACTCTAAACAGGCTTTTAAAACTCAATTAACTTTATTTGTTTAATGCTTTTTCACTACAAAAACCTTCCTCTTAGGTGATGAATGTCTTTGCTAAATGTGGGAAGGGCTAGGTATAAGAACACACACACAGGACAATTTGCTAAAACATTAACCCAACATGCTACTATATACTTAAATCAGACAAAAGAAAGTACAGTCTGTGTGCTAAGGAGAATACAGTTTTATTATGAACACCATGGCTTATATATCTGAGACACTCAAAAAATGCATTGTCACATAAACCTGGGATAGCTTTAAAGATACTCGCAATGCTATAAAGAAGCCAAATGAGAAAGCTATCAATATGAATGACAGGGGTCAAAGACAGTTTCATGAAAATGACTGACTGGAACAGAAGAAGGTAGAGAGGAGGAGGTAATAAATAAATAATTTCACCTTGAAAACTTTTCTCCACATATATGTCATGCTCCTTATATTAGGCTTTTTGTGGTGTTTTCACTATCCTCCTGTGGTTTTTATAGATGTATTACAGAATTGTACCCTTGAAGCCTATATAACTTTACTAACCATTGTCACCCTGATAAACTTTAATTTTAAAAAGCGCCTATTTATGTCTTTCAAAAATTAATGGGCCCTAAGAGCTCAACTCATTTATTATTCAACACATACTTACTAAACACCTACAGTATGCTGAGCCCCACACTAGCTAACATTAGGGCTACTTGCATAGGATGAAACAACCTGGATCTCCTACCAAGAAGGAACCATATAATGGGTAGTGTAGTGTAGCATGTTTCTCACACTTGAGCATGCATCAGAGTCACCTGGAGGACGTGTTAAAACACATATTGCTAGGCCCCACCTTCAGAGTTTCTGATTCAGTAAGTCTTTGGCAGTGCCTGAGGATTTGCATTTCTAACGAGTTCCCAAGTGATGATGATGCTGATGGTCTGGGGTAAACGACTAGCATAATGGTCAAGAACCCACAGGATTTATACTCAACCAGACCTGGGTTTGAATTCCAGCTCTGGCACTTACTAGTTGTGCAACCTTGAGTACATTAGGTAGCTGCTTTGAACCTCAGGTTTTTATTAATCTGTAACACGTGATACAACAAGATTCAGCATACATATTTTGAGATCTGTGCATTTAAGTACAGGGGAAATAGCAGTGAACAAGATAGATGAAGATCCTATGGGGTGACAACCATTTAACACAATTACAAAAAGTACTGTATAATTACCATTGTGATGAATACTGTAAAGAAGGAGGGCAGAGTGCTACAGAAAACAATCCAGACTGATCAGAGAAGAAATTACTGAAACAAGCTGATACCTGAACTGTAAATAAGAGGGCCCTTGTGCATTGGTAGGGTCAGTAGAGTAGGGCTGCTACTATTTGGAGCTGTTGGATGGGAAGGGATGATATGGCTGATGGTGGGATTTGGGGCTTCTATGTGTGGCTATTAGGAAATAAAAGGAATATGGGGCAAAGAAGGACATGGATTATAGAAGGGGTGGTAGTGGTAGTAGGTGGGGCTAGAGGATGTGGCTATTTGAGGAAGGTGGGGTGGTGGACATGACAATGGGGAATTGCAATGAGGTGATGAGGATACTGAGGAGGTAAAACCTGGTGGAAGTGGTGTGGGAGGTGGTGAACTCACTGCTCATAGTAGGCAAGGTTAGTGGGTGTGAATTGCAAATGATGGTGGTGAGTGGAACCACTGTAAAGATAAGGGGACAAACAAATCAGAGAATGTAATGACATTTAAGTTGAGACCAGGAGGATGAAGAGAGAGGTGATGTACACTCCAAGCATACGAGTAAGTAATTACATGTGCAACAGCTCTGAGATAGTAGGGAGTTGAGAGTCATAGAAACCCAGTGTGGCTAGAGGGTCAAGAATGAAAGGGAAAATGGTGGCAGATTAGGCTAAAGAGGTGGGCAGGAGCCAAACCATGCTGAGCCTTGTAGAGATTGGTAAAGAGTATAGTTTTTATCCTATGAACTATTAAAAACAATAAAATCAGCTTAACATGTTCAAAAGTTCACTCTGGCTATATTGTGGATAACAGGCTAGAGGAGGCCAGCAGTTAGGAGGAGTTTGGAGAAGACTGAAATAATTCAACAACTCAGCACCAAGTCACAGTTTTCTACTGATCATTTGAATAATCAGAGCTCCTCATGTCTTTTCTTCTCCTATGTGAATCCTTGCCTCATTATCCCAGAATAAAACTAGATCTCCCACACAAAAATCTTGTTTCCTATCTGAATCTGGATCTGAATCTCAACACAATGCCATGATCCCTTGATAATTGACAGCAATTAATCTGGACTCCACCAATTGCCAACTACTTTGATGCCCATTGGTCATTCTACTTGTTCAATAACCTTATTCTTGATTTAGTTTGTTATTACGGATACTGATACTTGTATCTTACCTACTCTTAGCCTTCTGTGGTCTGATTTTATTCTGAACTACCCTGATTGGACTCCAACCAATATGTACTCCCTGTAATAACCAAATCAGAAAATTCTGAATTACAACAGATTTCCCCTGACCCAGTAAGCCCTCCTGAATTCCCAAGTTTTATCTAGTCCAATTTGGCCTGTTCCACCACCAAAGCCTTGGTTCTACTAGCAGATATTACTGAAGTGCTATGAATAGAACACCAGAGGGACAGCATATGCAGCTGAACAACAGCTCACGGCAGAGACCTCGGAGAAAGACTGAGGGAAAAAGGCTGAAACAGTGGTTTAAGCCCTCACTGCCGAGCAGAGAGCGGAGCCTTAGGCACTGAGACTAGCCGCCCCTCCTCCCTCCCAGAGCTCGCCCGCCCCCACCTGCCCGGTGCTAGAAGCGAAACAGTAGCAGTGTCAGATCAAAACAACAGAAAATTTGCTGTTTTGAGAACTGTGGACATAATACACAAATTCACAGCCCAACTAGTTCCAGCAAAGGGAGAGCTGTGGAAGCAGGACCGGCTGTGGTGGTGGTCGCCGCCATTGCTCTGGGCCACCTCTCACAACTCACCCCGCCCCTGACCCCACCTATCTGGGCGGATCCCTGCAGGAGTAAACAGAACTGCTGAAACATGAACGGGCTCTGAATCAGGAGCTGGAAGAGCTTTGGAACATCAAAAGCTCTCCCGCATACCCACGGGACACTGCGCCCTGTGACCTAGGCAGAACTATTAACAGAGGAGAAGCCCGTCTCCCAGGGAATCCCCCCATTGTGTGAGAAGTTGGAATAGTGCAGAGAAAACATAGCACTACTGTGTGGGAGAAGAAAAATAAGTTGCAGTTGGAGAAATAATAAAACATTCTACCAACAAGTACTGGCAAACAAAAGAAAGACCGCTTTCTATCAACCTGTTGCAGAAGTCACTCCTGTAGATGTCTAGGAAGAGAAATAGTAAACCAGTAATCGCCATGAATAACCAAGGCAACAAGATAGCTCAGAAAGAAAGTGAAAAATCTCCAGAGAAGGCACTTAAAGATACAGAAATATGTGACTTAAATGACAGAGAATTCAAGATTGCAGTTCTGAAAAAACTCAACGAGATACAAGAAAACACAGATAGGCAGTTAAATGAACTCAGAAACTCAATCAAAGAACAGCATGAGCATTTTACGAAAGAGATTGAAATCTTAAAAAGAACCAAATAGAATTTCTGGAGATTAAGAACTCAATAGAAGAAATTAAGAATGAAATAACCAGCTTAGGTAGTAGAGTTGACCAGATGGAGCAAAGAATCAGTGACATCGAAGATAGAAACCTGGAAATGACACAAATTGAAGAAGAAAGAGACTTGAGACTTAAAAGAAATGAAAGAACTCTACAAGAACTTTCTGACTCCATCAGAAAGAGCAATATAAGAATAATGGGCATACCAGAAGGAGAAGAAAGAGAGAAGGGAACAGAGAATATATTCAAACAAATTGTCGATGAGAACTTCCCAAATTTGTGGACAGAACTGGACCCTCGAATCCAAGAAGCAAATAGAACACCTAGTTACCTCAATCCCAACAGACCTTCTCCAAGGCACATTGTATTGAAGCTGTCTAAAATCAACGACAAAGAAAGAATCCTCAAGGCAGCCAGGGAAAAGAAGATGGTAACTTACAAAGGAAAGCCCATTAGATTATCATCAGATTTTTCAGCAGAAACTCTACAAGCCAGGAGGGAGTGGAACCAAATATTCAAACTATTGAAAGAGAGAAACCATGAGCCAAGAATAATATATCCAGCAAAGATATCCTTTAAATATGAAGGAGGAATAAAGACCTTTCCAGACATACAGAAGCTGAGGAATTTTCTAATACACGACCTGCACTACAAGAAGTACTAAACGAGGCCATTCGCCCACCATCAACAGGCCCAATTTATGGCAAACAAAAGTCATAAAGGGGCAGAGTAAAGGCCTGAACCGGAATATGGGAATGGAGAAAGTAAGCGTGCTGAAGAAAATGGAATACTCTAAATATCAAACTTTCTTTTACATAAACTTAAGGGTAACCACTCAAAATAAATCCAGAATTGAAATATATACTGAAATAAAAAAAGAAACAGAGGGAAACATCATAGAATACCACCACACAGAAATAATAGACAACAACAAAAAGGCAAAGAAACAATGGAGACACAACCTTACCAGAAAACTAAGGATAGAATGACAGGAAATCCTCACATATCAATAATCACTCTAAATGTAAATGGACTGAACTCACCAATAAAAAGGCACAGAGTAGCAGATTGGATCAAAAAACTAAACCCAACCATATGCTGTCTCCAAGAGACACATCTCAGCTACAAGGACAAGCATAGACTCAAAGTGAAAGGGTGGAAATTGACACTCCAAGCAAATGGTACCCAGAGAAAATCAGGTGTAGCCATAATGATATCAGATGAAACAGACTTCAAGGTGAAAAAGATAACAAGAGACAAAGATGGACATTTCATAATGGTGAAGGGGACTGTACAACAAGAAGACATAACAGTCATCAATATTTATGCCCCCAATCAGGGAGCACCGAAATACACCAAGCAACTACTAACAGAACTAAAGGGAGAAATTGACCAAAACACAATTATACTAGGGGACTTAAATACATCATTGACAGCTATGGATAGATCATCCAAACAGAAAATAAATAACGAAATAGTAGCCCTAAATGACACATTAGATGAAATGGACATAATTGACATATATAGAGCACTTCATCCTAAAACATCAGACTACACATTCTTTTCTAGTGTACATGGAACATTCTCAAGGATAGACCATATATTGGGACATAAAATCAGTCTCAACAAATTTAAGAAGATTGAAATCATACCATGCATATTCTCTGATCACAAGGCTTTGAAATTGGATATCAACTGTAAAAAGAAAGCGGGAAAAAACACAAATATATGGAGACTAAACAGCATACTTTTAAAGAAGGACTGGGTCAAAGAAGAAATTAGAGGAGAGATCAAAAGATACATAGAAACAAATGACAATGAAAATACATCCTACCAAAATTTTTGGGATGCAGCGAAAGCAGTTTTAAGAGGGAAATTTATCTCATTAATTTATCTCATTACAGGCCTATCTCAAGAAACAAGAAAACTCCCAAATAAATAACCTCAAGTTACACCTTAAAGAACTAGAAAAAGAAGAACAAGTAAAACCCAAGGTCAGCAGAAGAAAGGAAATAACAAAAATTAGAGCAGAACTAAATGAAATAGAGAACAAAAAGACAATAGAAAAAAATTAATATGACAAAGAGCTGGTTCTTTGAAAAGATTAACAAAATTGACAAACCCTTGGCTAGACTTACTAAGATAAAAAGAGAAGACACTGATTAACAAAATCAGAAACGTAAAAGGGGAAGTTATCACGGACACCACAGAAATACAAAGGATCATCCAAGAATACTATGAAGGACTATATGCCACCAAATTCAACAACCTAGAAGAAATGGACAAGTTCTTAGAAACATATAGCCTTCCAAGGCTGAACCATGAAGAACTGGAAAATCTAAACAGACCGATCACCAGTCACGAAATTGAATCAGTCATCCAAAACCTTCCCAAAAGCAAAAGTCCGGGACCAGATGGCTTCACTAGTGAATTCTACCAAACCTTCAAAGAGGATCTAATACCAATTCTGCACAAACTCTTCCAAAAAATTGAAGAAGAGACAGTACTCCCTAACTCATTTTATGAGGCCAACATTACCCTGATACCAAAACCTGGTAAGGACAGCACAAAAAAAGAAAACTGCAGACCAATATCTCTAATGAATACCGATGCAAAAATCCTAAATAAAACAAGGAACTCATGCAACTCAACAACAAAAAAACAAACAACCCAATTGAAAAATGGGCAGAGGACTTGAAGAGACATTTCTCCAAAGAGGACATACAAATGGCAAATAGACATATGAAAAAATGCTCAACATCACTAATCATCAGAGAAATGCAAATCAAAACCACAATGAGATATCACCTCACCCCAGTCAGAATGGCTATCATCAACAAGACAAATAATAACAAATGTTGGAGAGGCTGTGGAGAAAAAGGAACCCTCATACACTGTTGGTGGGAATGCAGACTGGTGCAGCCATTATGGAAGGCAGTGTGGAGGTTCCTCAAAGAATTACGAATAGAATTGCCATATGACCCAGCAATCCCTCTCCTGGGTATCTACCCAAAAATCTGAAAACATTTAGAGATAAAGACACGTGTGCCCCAATGTTCATTGCAGCTTTGTTTACGTGGCCAAGACATGGAAACAACCAAAATGTCCTTCGATAGATGAATGGATAAAGAAGTTGTGGTATATATACACAATGGAATACTATTCGCAGTAAGAAAAGATGATATAGGAACATTTGTGACAACATGGATGGATCTTGAGCGAGTAATGCTGAGCGAAACAAGTCAGACAGAAAAGCAGAGAACCATGTGATTTCATTGATATGTGGTATATAAACCAAAAAAACAAAAAACAAGACAAACAAATGAAACAGAAACTCATAGACACAGACAATAGTTGAGTGGTTGCCAGAGGGTAACGGGCGGGGTGGGGGTGGAGATGAGGTAAGGGTATCGAATATATGGTGATGGAAGGAGAACTGACTCTGGGTGATGAACACACAATGGGATTTATAGATGATGTAATACAGAATTGTACACCTGAAATCTATGTAATTTTACTAACAATTGTCACCACAATAAATTTAATAAAATTAAAAAAAAGAAAAGAAAAGTGTCTGGCCGGCCCACCCCAAAGAGAACACCAGGTATCCACAATAGGCAGTAGAGGTCAGAGTACCAGAAAGTGATCAAAATCAACAGGGACAGACCAAAGAGCAGTCCCGAAGTCAAAGAGTTTCTGGCACTAGTCAAACACAAGAAGTTCTTTCTTTGTTTAAGCTCACCAGCTCTATGGAACAAGCTTGAAGCTGGATTAGTCACAAAGTTGACACTCACATCCAAGGTGTTTGCCCCAAGGTGGTTTGCCCCAGCACAAAGTATAAGTGGAATTTAGTTTTTAGGTTTTCTCCCTTCACTTTTGGCATTCTCTTATCCCAGGCATCACTTGCTGCATCTAGCCACAGTTCCCATCCTAGTCTATCCTCTCACAATGCCCAAGTCCCAGAAATATGCATCTTTGGTCCCCTTCCATGCTCTCTTTCAGCCAGTCAGTTCAAGACATAACAGATTGAATATTGTCTGATAATTTTTTCCTTTGCATTTTAGTGGGTGTTTTTAAAAATTATATTTCTTAGTGATATCACCCAAAGCAATAATTCTAATATTGGGCACTTATGTCTCTCTGGCATATCTGTGAGAATTTGGAGGGCTGGTTTAAAACAACACAAATTTATTCTCTTATGGTTCTGGAGGTCAGAAGTCTGAAATGGGTCTGAATGCGTTAAATCCACAGTGTAGATAGGGCTGGTTCCATATTAAGGCCCTAAGGGGAAAATCCTTTTATTTGCTTTGTCAACTTCTAGTAGCTGCCTGTATTCCCTGACATATTCCTCCCTCTTCAAAGTGCATCACTCCTGTCTCTGCTTCTGTCATCACATCTCCTTCTCCTTTGCCTCTTTCTGAGTCCCTCTTATTAGGACCATTGTGAATATATTGAACCCACCCAGATAATCCAAGATAACCTTTCAATATCAGATCCTTAACTTAATCATATCCACAAAGTCTCTTTTGCATATGAGGCAACATATTTGGTTTCTAGGGATTAGGACATGGAAATATTTGGGGTACCATTATTCATTCTACCGCAAGGAAGATTTCAAATTGTACCATGGTTCAGACATTTTCTGTGTTTGCACATAGTTTATGGATTAGAGATTTTAAAGAAATGTAAAATAACTCAATATTACCTTTACCCAATTATCGTCATCTTCCAAAGGCTGCACGTGGATGGAAGGAGATGATTGAGGGGTAGAGGGGCACATGTTACCAAAGTTCTACAAATGGACATTTGGAACTGGCTTCTTACCCAAGCAACTCCACTGCCAATTATGATCAGGCTCTGCCTTATGCTTGCGTTTGAAGCCTCATTTCATGACAATTCATTTCAGTGCTTCTGCTGCTTTTCCAATACAATTTGCTCTTGAGCCCAAATGGTGTTCTCAGTCTGGTTGGAGATTTAAGGCCAGCTTCCTTCAACTCTGGCCTTGATCAAGGAAATAGGAAGTGGACATTTGGAAAATTTATCTGGGAAGGGAGGGAAATTAAAACTGAAGGGAATCCAATTGTTCTTCAGAAATGTCTAAATAAATTAGAGCAATGATGACTCAAAATGACATCCTACTTAAGCTTACAAGCTCCCACTTGTTTTGTACTCTGTGAGACAGGACCTAGTCTGAGTCTCTGTGTTCAAGGAATCTGTTCAAGCATCAGAAGGTGGGGGCAAGGATGTAGTAGTGAGCAATACAAGACACTATCCAAGACATTGCTTCCTAAAGTTTGTGTTCTACAAAGAAACATATATAATAGCTACCAGTGACTGTGTGCTTACTATATGCTAAGCACTGTGTTAAGCACACTGCATGTGTCTTGCCATTTAACCTTCATAACAACTATGTAAGGTAATTAATATTACTGAATTTTACAGGTTAGAAACACAAGGCACAGAGAGGTTAAACGACTTGTCTGATGTCAAACAGTTCCTACAAAGCAGAGGTAAAATTTGAGCCCAGGTATGTCTGAATCCAAAGCTCGTGCTGTTATCTACTATGCTATACTGATCCACACGGACCTCTGGCTGGGAATTCTGTGTCAGAATTGTGGAATTTTATGGTGCTATAAAGGTCATCATACCTGCACACTAAAACTATTTTCCTCAAGGATTTAATTTCCACATTAGGGTAAGCACTGGGGAGGATTTCATCAGATTTCATGAATATTTGTATAACTGGTGAGATCCAGGGATGTGTATCTTTAAAAACCAATTATGTGACCGTATGCTGGCCAGGGCCAAAGATAACGTGGCACACATGTTATGATGCAAGTATAAAACCCTGTCTGGAGAAGAACTGTATCTGACCAGAGTGTTTGTTCCAACAAATATCCTATTTGGAATGATCCTCAGTTTCTCCTTCATGTGCATTTTTTAAAAAGCCCTATCCAGTCATTTCCTACACACCTTATAAATGGAAGAAGCCCAAGGTCCCACATATTTCAGTCAAAACAGGGGTGTCCAAACTGCGGCCCGTGATCCATATTTTATTGGCCTGCAGCAAATTCCAAAAATATATTTAGTTTACTTAAATAAACCAGGTGAGGCAATATGTACTTTATCTCGAGTGAGTGGCCCGGCTCTTTGTGTATTTTACCGCATATGGCCCTTGTTGAAAAACGTTGAAAAAAGTTTGGACACCCCTGAGTCAACAGCTTCCATAGGACATCTGTTTCCAACAACCCACAATCGTTCAGAGTTATGGTGAAGGACTTAAAGGGTCTGGGATCTGAGATTTTTTTTAAAAAAAGGAGGAAAAAGAAGAAAAACAGAAGGTATGTAGGTATCTTACTCAGAGGTTTAGAAAAGGTTATAATTTGAAAGTTGGATCATAGGAGCCAGCTAAAGTTGTGCCGTGCCTCAGCTTAACAATACAGGCAAGACATCATCAAGACTTGCTTATCAGGAGCTGCCACTATGCCTCAGGCCAGTACCCCCCATCTCTATTACATGTTGTCTCAACTCCTGCAGGTTCAGGTCATTCATTCAACATATCTTTATTAAGGATCATAGCACTATGCTAAACACTGTGGGGGTTACCAAAATGTATAAGACACAATCCTGCTCAAGATATTATGTTTATATTGCTATTTAGACTCTCCAGCAAGTACAGGAACTGTAGGAAAGTACAGAAAGAAAACATGAAAACTGGTTCAGTGATCAAGTTCACTTAATTCTGGGTCGTTTTCCTTTTTGTCCCATCATTTCCCTGTCCCCTTCTCACCACAACTCCTCTGTCTCTAATCTCATTCTTTAAAATGCAGACTGTCTTTCCTCTCCCCTCCTCAAGTTATGACCGAATTTTTGTTCTTCAGTATCTTCCTGCTGCTTCATGGGATTTACCTCAAAATCTCTTTGATACCCGATACTTCACCTAGTCACATGAATCACACTATCCCCAATCCCAACACATATACACCACCAAGAACAAAAGTAATGCAGCTGCAATTTGAATTGAGACCATGTGAATCAAAGAACTGGCAAACACTTGGTGGCAGCATACCCAAATTTAAGTTAACGGGAACTATTTCTAAATGAGAACAGCCTTAATTTACAAAACTAAAGTTAGAAAATGCCAGATATGCAAAGCTAAAGATAGAAAATGATAACCATGTCACAGCTATAAAGTACTTTTAGTTGTACGCAGGAAGAATCAATTGAGAGTGCATTGCAGTCCTGATAACTGCAGGGAAAAAGGAGACCAAGAAAAAGAATACAGGTGGACTTCCGGAAAAATGGCGGAGTGAGGTGAGCCTCTGTAAAGCTCCCCTGGAATTTACAAAGAATCGAACAACAAAAACTCCACAAAGGACTCCCTGCACAGCAGACAGGCAAGACGAAGAGGCCCACTACCGACTGAAATCACCTACAGGTGGGAGATTCAGCAGTGGAGGGAGGAGGAAAGTGAGAAGTGCGCGGAGACGGACCTCTGGGCGCAGGACTCAGACCCAGCTCAGTGCGCCGAGCTCGCTGCTTCCCGGAACTACTGCAGCTCCGGGAGATCGGACTGCTAGGGCTCCGCCAGGGCTCCACAGGGCTGAGGGGCAGCATATAACACGGCTGAACCCAACGCTCACGGCAGAGACCTCGGAGAAAAGACTGAGGAAAAAGGCTGAAAACAGTGGTTTAAGCCTGCACTGCCGAGCAGAGAACGGAGCCTTAGGCACTGAGACTAGCCGCCCCTCCCTCCCTCCCAGAGCTCGCCCGCCCCCACCTGTCCGGTGCTAGAAGCGAAACAGTAGCAGTGTCAGATCAAAACAACAGAAAATTTGCTGTTTTGAGAACTGTGGCCACAAACACAAATTCACAGCCCAACTAGTTCCAGCAAAGGGAAGAGAGCAGTGGAAGCAGGACCGACTGTGGTGGTGGCGCCATTGCTCTGGGCCACCTCTCACAACTCACCCCGCCCCTGACCCCACCTATCTGGGCGGATCCTGCAGGAGTAAACAGAACTGCTGAAATATCAGGCTCTGAATCAGCAGCTGGAAGAGCTTTCGAACATCAAAAATCTCCAGATACCCACAGACACTGCGCCCTGTGACTGAGACTATTAACAGAAGAAAGTCTGAATCCCCCATTGCGTGAGAAGTTGGAATAGTGCAGAGAAAACATAGCACTACTGTGTGGGAGAAGAAATAAGAACCAAATAGAATTTCTGGAGATTAAGAACTCAATAGAAGAAATTAAGAATGAAATAACCAGCTTAGGTAGTAGAGTTGACCAGATGGAGCAAAGAATCAGTGACATCGAAGATAGAAACCTGGAAATGACACAAATTGAAGAAGAAAGAGACTTGAGACTTAAAAGAAATGAAAGAACTCTACAAGAACTTTCTGACTCCATCAGAAAGAGCAATATAAGAATAATGGGCATACCAGAAGGAGAAGAAAGAGATAGGAACAGAGAATATATTCAAACAAATTGTCGATGAGAACTTCCCAAATTTGTGGACAGAACTGGACCCTCGAATCCAAGAAGCAAATAGAACACCTAGTTACCTCAATTCCAACAGACCTTCTCCAAGGCACATTGTATTGAAGATGTCTAAAATCAACGACAAAGAAAGAATCCTCAAGGCAGCCAGGGAAAAGAAGACGGTAACTTACAAAGGAAAGCCCATTAGATTATCATCAGATTTTTCAGCAGAAACTCTACAAGCCAGGAGGGAGTGGAACCAAATATTCAAACTATTGAAAGAGAGAAACCATGAGCCAAGAATAATATATCCAGCAAAGATATCCTTTAGATATGAAGGAGGAATAAAGACCTTTCCAGACATACAGAAGCTGAGGGAATTTTCTAATACACGACCTGCACTACAAGAAATACTAAAGGAGGCCATTCGACCACCATCAACAGGGACAATTTGTGGCAAACAAAACTCAAAAAGGGGGAGAATAAAGGCCTGAACCGGAATATGGGAATGGAGAAAGTAAGCGTGCTGAAGAAAATGGAATACTCTAAATATCAAACTTTCTTTTACATAAACTTAAGGGTAACCACTCAAAATAAATCCAGAATTGAAATACATACTGAAAAAAAAAAAAAAAAAACAAAAAAAAAACAGAGGGAAACATCATAGAATACCACCACACAGAAATAATAGACAACAACAAAAAGGCAAAGAAACAATGGAGACACAACCTTACCAGAAAACTAAGGATAGAATGACAGGAAATCCTCACATATCAATAATTACTCTAAATGTAAATGGACTGAACTCACCAATAAAAAGGCACAGAGTAGCAGATTGGATCAAAAAACTAAACCCAACCATATGCTGTCTCCAAGAGACACATCTCAGCTACAAGGACAAGCATAGACTCAAAGTGAAAGGGTGGAAATTGACACTCCAAGCAAATGGTACCCAGAGAAAATCAGGTGTAGCCATAATGATATCAGATGAAACAGACTTCAAGATGAAAAAGATAACAAGAGACAAAGATGGACATTTCATAATGGTGAAGGGGACTGTACAACAAGAAGACATAACAGTCATCAATATTTATGCCCCCAATCAGGGAGCACCGAAATACACCAAGCAACTACTAACAGAACTAAAGGGAGAAATTGACCAAAACACAATTATACTAGGGGACTTAAATACATCATTGACAGCTATGGATAGATCATCCAAACAGAAAATAAATAACGAAATAGTAGCCCTAAATGACACATTAGATGAAATGGACATAATTGACATTTATAGAGCACTTCATCCTAAAACATCAGACTACACATTCTTTTCTAGTGTACATGGAACATTCTCAAGGATAGACCATATATTGGGACATAAAATCAGTCTCAACAAATTTAAGAAGATTGAAATCATACCATGCATATTCTCTGATCACAAGGCTTTGAAATTGGATATCAACTGTAAAAAAAAAAGCGGGAAAAAACACAAATACATGGAGACTAAACAACATACTTTTAAAGAAGGACTGGGTCAAAGAAGAAATTAGAGGAGAGATCAAAAGATACATTGAAACAAATGACAATGAAAATACATCCTACCAAAATTTTTGGGATGCAGCGAAAGCAGTTTTAAGAGGGAAATTTATCTCATTACAGGCCTATCTCAAGAAACAAGAAAACTCCCAAATAAATAACCTCATGTTACACCTTAAAGAACTAGAAAAAGAAGAACAAGTAAAACCCAAGGTCAGCAGAAGAAAGGAAATAACAAAAATTAGAGCAGAACTAAATGAAATAGAGAACAAAAAGACAATAGAAAAATTAATGTGACAAAGAGCTGGTTCTTTGAAAAGATTAACAAAATTGACAAACCCTTGGCTAGACTTACTAAGATAAAAGAGAGAAGACACTGATTAACAAAATCAGAAACGTAAAAGGGAAGTTATCACGGACACCACAGAAATACAAAGGATCATCCAAGAATACTATGAAGGACTATATGCCACCAAATTCAACAACCTAGAAGAAATGGACAAGTTCTTAGAAACATATAGCCTTCCAAGGCTGAACCATGAAGAACTGGAAAATCTAAACAGACCGATCACCAGTAACGAAATTGAATCAGTCATCCAAAACCTTCCCAAAAGCAAAAGTCCGGGACCAGATGGCTTCACTAGTGAATTCTACCAAACCTTCAAAGAGGATCTAATACCAATTCTGCACAAACTCTTCCAAAAAATTGAAGAAGAGACAGTACTCCCTAACTCATTTTATGAGGCCAACATTACCCTGATACCAAAACCTGGTAAGGACAGCACAAAAAAAAAAAACTACAGACCAATATCTCTAATGAATACCGATGCAAAAATCCTAAATAAAATTCTAGCAAATCGAATACAACAATGCATTAAAAGATTATTCATCACGACCAAGTGGGGTTCATCCCCGGGGCACAAGGATGGTTCAACATACGCAAATCCATCAATGTGATACATCACATAAACAAAATAAAGGACAAAAATCATATGATTATATCAATTGATGCAGAAAAAGCATTTGACAAGATACAACATCCATTTATGATTAAAACACTTAATAAAATGGGTATAGAAGGAAAATACCTTAACATAATAAAGGCCATATATGACAAGCCCTCTGCTAATCTCATAATTAATGCAGAAAAACTGAAGCCCTTTGCTCTACGTTCAGGAACACGACAGGGATGTCCCCTATCACCTCTGCTTTTCAACATAGTGTTGGAAGTCCTTGCCAGAGCAATCAGGCAAGAGAAAGAAATAAAAGGCATCCAAATTGGGAATGAAGAAGTTAAATTGTCACTCTTTGCAGATGACATGATGCTATATATAGAAAAACCTAAAGACTCCACCAAAAAGCTATTAGAAACAATCAACGAATACAGTAAAGTTGCCGGCTACAAAATCAACGCACAAAAGTCCATTGCATTCCTATATACTAACAATGAAATCTCAGAAAAAGAAATACAAAAAACAATTCCTTTTGCAATTGCAGCAAAAAGAATAAAATACCTAGGAATAAACTTAACCAAGGATGTGAAAGACCTATATGCTGAAAACTATAAGACTTTTTTGAAAGAAATTGAAGAAGACACAAAGAAATGGAAAGACATTCCGTGCTCATGGATTGGAAGAATCAACATAGTTAAAATGGCCATATTACCCAAAGCAATATACAGATTCAATGCAATCCCCATCAAAATCCCAATGGAATTTTTTAAAGAAATAGAACAAAAAATCATCAGATTTGTTTGGAACCACAAAAGACCCCGAATAGCCAAAGCAATCTTAAGGAAAAAGAACAATAATGGAGGTATCACACTTCCTGACTTTGGCTTGTACTACAGGGCTACAATCATCAAAACAGCATGGTATTGGCAGAAAAACAGACACATAGACCAATGGAATAGAATTGAGAACCCAGAAATAAAACCACATAAATATGGACAGATAATTTTTGACAAAGAAGCTAAAAACATACAATGGAGCAAAGACAGCCTCTTCAATAAATGGTGCTGGGAGAATTGGATAGCCACGTGCAAAAGAATGAAACTGGACTGCTATTTGTCACCATGTACCAAAGTTAATTCAAAATGGATCAAAGACTTAAGCATAAGACCTGACACAATAAACTGCATAGAAGAAAACATAGGTACTAAACTTATGGACCTTGGGTTCAAAGAGCATTTTATGAACTTGACTCCAAAGGCAATGGAAGTAAAAGCTAAAATAAACGAATGGGACTATATGAAACTTAAAAGCTTCTGCACAGCAAAAGAAACCATTGACAAAATAAAGAGGCCACCAACTGAATGGGAGAAGATTTTTGCAAACAGTGCCTCCGATAAGGGGCTAGTATCCAGAATATACAAGGAACTCATGCAACTCAACAACAAAAAAACAAACAACCCAATTGAAAAATGGGCAGAGGACTTGAAGAGACATTTCTCCAAAGAGGACATACAAATGGCAAATAGACATATGAAAAAATGCTCAACATCACTAATCATCAGAGAAATGCAAATCAAAACCACAATGAGATATCACCTCACCCCAGTCAGAATGGCGATCATCAACAAGACAAATAGTAAGAAATGTTGGAGAGGTTGTGGAGAAAAAGGAACCCTCAGACACTGTTGGTGGGATTGCAGACTGGTGCAGCCATTATGGAAGGCGGTGTGGAGGTTCCTCAAAAAATTACGAATAGAATTGCCATATGACCCAGCAATCCCTCTCCTGGGTATCTACCCAAAAAATCTGAAAACATTTAGAAATAAAGACACGTGTGCTCCAATGTTCATTGCAGCTTTGTTTACAGTGGCCAAGACATGGAAACAACCAAAATGTCCTTCGATAGATGAATGGATGAAGAAGTTGTGGTATATATACACAATGGAATACTATTCGGCAGTAAGAAAAGATGATATAGGAACATTTGTGACAACATGGATGGATCTTGAGAGTGTAATGCTGAGCGAAATAAGTCAGACAGAAAAAGCAGAGAACCATGTGATTTCACTGATATGTGGTATATAAACCAAAACAACAAAAGAACAAGACAAACAAATGAGAAACAGAAACTCATAGACACAGACAATGGTTTGGTGGTTGCCAGAGGGTTAGGGGGGTGGAGGGTGGGGGGTGGGAGATGAGGGTAAGGGGGATCGAATATATGGTGATGGAAGGAGAACTGACTCTGGGTGATGAACACACAACGGGATTTATTGATGATGTAATACAGAATTGTACACCTGAAATCTATGTAATTTTACTAACAATTGTCACCCCAATAAATTTAATAAAATTGAATTTAAAAAAATTAAACCAAAAAAAAAAAAAAAAGAATACAAAGTTTATTATAGGAGTAAGGAGTACATCCTCTGGACCATAGCACAAGAAAGGGCCCCGAATCCTAATGTTTTAGCACTAATGCCAGAAAGTCTATTGTATCTCCATATTCCCTTACAGAAAACTGAAGTTAGAATAATTGAATAATCCAGACTATTGGAAACAATGATGCGCCAAATGAAAATGAATACAGAGATATTTTTTTTTCTGGTATAATGGGCCATTAATAGGATTCCTACATTAATGCTAATAGCAAGTGTATAGCTTTAAGGAATGCACTCATAGGAAGTCAAATCCACCCTGGGAATTGAATCAAATGTCAAATAATATCCCATTGATACTGAAGGCAGTATTCTGGCCTAGAAGTGTTCCTGAGGCTCTTGAATTCTACGAAAACACAGAAACTATATTGTATTTCTTAAGTAGCCAGAACATGACACTTATTATCAGCTCAGAACAACAAATTGTCCCTGGTATCTTTGGAAATGTGGGCTCAGAATAGCTTTGCAATTGGCCCCTTAGTCAAATGATTTCCAATGGATTAAGGAGTGCCTATGCTTGCATCCTAGATGCCTAGAAAACAAACAGCTACTCCCTCTCTCATTATGGCTTTTCTATTTCTAGGGCAGTAAGAACATATTCTTCATCTATAATAAGACACTTAAGTCAAGAAGTTCAGTGGTAAAAGACGTGGACTATTTTAGCTCAGCTGGCATGCATATGACCAAAGTTAATTGAAAAACACATATTGAACCCCTACTATGTACCCATCTCTGTGCCAGCTGCTATAGGGTAGACAGAAAAAATATTGGCATGGTCCCTGGTCTCAAGTTCTTGCAATCTAGTTGGAAGATAAGACTACTATATAAAACAATTAGATGAAAGACAAAATGTGGTTTGGATTGTTCAGAAGCTAGCTGCTAAAGGCATTAAGAAAAAAGGAAAGTGAATGTGGATTGGAATAATTGTCAAGAACTGTGAAAGGTCTGAGATTTTACTCTACTTACAAGCTAGCAAGTTAGCCAACCATAGTTTCATGGATACTGGTAGAAAATATGAGATTCCATTGTGTATATATACCACAACTTCTTTATCCATTCATCTATCGAAGGACATTTTGGCTGTTTCCATATCTTGGCCA
The DNA here is from genome assembly GCF_036562045.2 of Rhinolophus sinicus. Classification (NCBI taxonomy): domain Eukaryota; kingdom Metazoa; phylum Chordata; class Mammalia; order Chiroptera; family Rhinolophidae; genus Rhinolophus; species Rhinolophus sinicus. The sequence continues at coordinate 91,503,056 of NC_133768.1, forward strand.
CCGTAAACAAAGCTCCAATGAACATTGGAGCACACGTGTCTTTATTTATAGATGTTTTCAGATTTTTTGGGTAGATACCCAGGAGAGGGATTGCTGGGTCATATGGCAATTCAATGGAATACTATTCGGTGGTAAGAAAAGATGATATACGAACATTTGTGACAACATGGATGGATCTTGAGAGTGTAATGCTGAGCGAAATAAGTCAGACAGAAAAAGCAGAGAACCATGTGATTTCACTGATATGTGGTATATAAACCAAAAACAACAAAAGAACAAGACAAACAAATGAGAAACAAAAACTCATAGACACAGACAATAGTTTAGTGGTTACCAGAGGGTAAGGGGGGTAGGGGGTGGGAGATGAGGGTAACGGGGATCAAATATATGGTGATGGAAGGAGAATTGACTCTGGGTGGTGAACACACAATGGGATTTATAGATGATGTAATACAGAATTGTACACCTGAAATCTATGTAATTTTACTAACAATTGTCACCCCAATAAATTTAATAAAATAAATAAATAAATAAAAATAAATAAAAAATAAAAAAATAAAAATAAATAAAAAAAAGTCCATTGCATTCCTATATACTAACAATAAAATCGCAGAAAAAGAAACACAAAAAACATTCCTTTTGCAATTGCAGGAAAAAGAATAAAATACCTAGGAATAAACTTAACCAAGGATGTGAAAGTCCTATTTACTGAGAACTATAAGACGTTTTTAAAAGAAATTGAAGACACAAAGAAATGGAAAGACATTCCATGCTCATGGATTGGAAGAATCAACATAGTTAAAATGGCCATATTACCCAAAGCAATATACAGATTCAATGCAATCCCCATCAAAATCCCAATGGCATATTTTAAAGAAATAGAACAAAAAAATCATCAGATTTGTTTGGAACCACAAAAGACCTGAAATAGCCAAAGCAATCTTACGGAAAAAGAACAATACTGGAGGTATCACACTCCCTGACCTTAGCTTGTACTACAGGGCTGCAATAATCAAAACAGCATGGTATTGGCAGAAAAACAGACACATAGATCAATGGAATGGAACTGAGAACCCAGAAATAAAACCCCATAAATATGGACAGATAATTTTTGACAAAGAAGCAAAAAACATACAATGGAGCAAAGACAGCCTCTTCAATAAATGGTGCTGGGATAATTGGATAGCCACATGCAAAAGAATGAAACTGGACTGCTATCTGTCACCATGTACCAAAATTAATTCAAAATGGATCAAAGACTTAAGCATAAATCCTGACACAATGAACTGCATAGAAGAAAACATAGGTACTACACTTATGGACCTTGGGTTCAAAGAGCATTTTATGAATTTGACTCCAAAGGCAATGGAAGTAAAAGCTAAAATAAACAAATGGGACTATATGAAACTTAAAAGCTTCTGCACAGCAAAAGAAACCATCGACAAAATAAAGAGGCCACCAACTGAATGGGAGATTTTTGCAAACAGTGCCTCCGATAAGGGACTAATATCCAGAATGTACAAGGAACTCATGCAACTCAACAACAAAAAAACAAACAACCCAATTTAAAAATGGGCAGAGGACCTGAAGAGACATTTCTCCAAAGAGGACATACAAATGGCAAATAGACGTGTGAAAAAATGCTCAACATCACTAATCATCAGAGAAATGCAAATCAAAACCACAATGAGATATCACCTCACCCCAGTCAGAATGGCTATTATCAACAAGACAAATAGTAACAAGTGTTAGAAAGGCTGTGGAGCAAAAGGATCCCTCATGCACTGTTGGTGGGAATGCAGACTGGTGCAGCCATTATGGAAGGCAGTGTGGAGGTTTCTGAAAAAAATTACGAATTGAATTACAATATGACCCAGCAATCCCTGTCCTTGGTATCTACCCAAAAAATCTGAAAACATTTATCCATAAAGACATGTGTGTTCCAATGTTCATTGCAGTTTTGTTTACGGTGGCCAACACATGGAAACAACCAAAATGTCCTTTGATAGGTGAATGATAAAAAGTTGTGGTATATATACACAATGGAATACAATTCAGCGGTAAGAAAAGATGATATAGGAACATTTTTGACAACATGGATGGATCTTGATAGTATAATGCTAAGCGAAGTAAATCAGACAGAAATAGCAGAGAACTACATGATTTCACTGATATGTGGTATATAAACCAAAAAGAACAAAAGAACAAGACAAACAAATGAGAAACGAAACCTCATAGACACGGACAATAGTTTAGTGGTTACCAGAGTGTAAGGAGGGTGGGGGTTGGGAGATGAGGGTAAGGGGGATCAAAAATATGGTGATGGAAGGAGAACTGACTCTCAGTGGTGAACACACAATGGGATTCATAAATGATGTAATACATAATATACACCCGAAATCTATGCAATTTTACTAACGATTGTCACCCCAATAAATTAAAAAATAGAAATAAAATTGCTACCTGTACCAGGCTTACACTAATATATTGATGTCTACAGCACTCGTTAAATTAACTATAAATGTAGCACACTGAAGTCATTTTACACCAAATCAAGTCAGGCTTCAGTCAAAAGAATTAGTATTGTGACATATTTAATGCCTGGCATTTGCAGAGGGTCTCTGTCTAGATCATTTCAGACCAAGAGAAAAGTTTGTGTGTTCATAAAATAGTGATAATTAAATAAGTCACACTACAAGCATCCTAATGAGAGCTGGGAGTTTAAGGGCAATAATTGACTCAAATTGACTAGTTGGTAAAGCCATCTAAGGAGTCGTATTTCTTTATTTACTAACCTGTCTGTACTTCACTACTTTCTCCAGATTCACAAGTGCTATAAATAACACTTGTTGCTTTGTCTAAAAATACCTTTAGTCCTTCCAAATTTGCGTAGCAGCAGAACTGTGTGAAAGGGTAAGGGAGAATATAATAACTATCCAGAGTACTAAAACTGACCCTAAAGCATAGACATACCTTGTGTTTGTGTGGAATCTGGATAAAAATAATAATCCAAGGGCAAGTAAGTTAATTGGACTTAAATATATTTTTTGGTTAAGTTTCATTAAACCCGGCCAAGAAAGTCAGAGGCACTAGTGTTGAACAAATGAAAAATCTATTTGTGAGTTTATTATTTTGTATGCAAATCATGCCATATTTTGAGAAAATAATAGCTCTTTTCAAAGTTGGGAGTATACTGGCATATAAAAGCCAAATATGGAATGAAGTTAAGTGTGTCCCTCAGCCCCAACCATTATCTTCCACCTCTAGGCTTCCAATGCCCTATTGTTAACTAAAAAGTCATTACCACGTGTTATTAGCTCAAGAAGAATTAGCTTGTTTTGGCTACATAAATTACTTTAACAGAAAACTAATATCGAGGTCAAGGGAGATGATAATCTCACTGCAGTTAGCAGTCCACACCTGAAGTATCTTTATTCAGTTGTGGGCACCATATGTAACAAGAAACCTTGAAAGTTATACTGTGTCCAGAAAGGAGCAAAAAATATGATTAGGAGACTTGGATTCTTAGCCTCTGAGGACTAGTTGAGGAATCTAAAAATGTTTAGCCAGGAGAAAACTTATTGGGAAATCATTAGTAGTGTCTTCAAATCTTGGCAGGGTTATTATTTTTAATAAATTACTTAGGGTTGCTCCAGAGAACAAAGGGCTATTGTCATAGTTGAAGGAGAAAACAGAATTCAACTCAGTAAAAGAAATAACTTTCAAATAGTTGCAGCTATCTAAAAATGGAATAATGGGAACCAGGTGAGTAGGATGAAACCTCTGAATAGAAGATTCCATTTGCAGTGTTACCTTGCCTCATTAGGCTTTGTACACTCACAGGTCTGGGAGTCAGGAACTTAGAGTGGATGCTTCCACTAGACGCCAGGACCCCCAACCCTCTGGCTGTGGAGTCTCTGGCTCTTTGAACTCATCAGATTAAGAACATTCCATCTCTCATCAGAAGAGTCAGGATCTTGCAAATAAAACCTTTATTTTTGGTCTTAGAAACTTGATATCATAGGACGTTGGAGGAAAGAGCAGTCTAAAATCATCTAAACTTCTAAGTAAGTCCATATTGCAGACCTGATGAACCAGGGATACCCAATAAGATTGCAGTAGAAAAACTTGTGGACAACTTAAAATATTACATTGACTGACATTATTCTTACCTTTAATTCTATGCACTCTTAACTCCCTATAAAAATAAAATTTCAAATTTATCTGTACCAGGCTGACAGTGCCAATGGTTTCAATATTTGCTTCTTCCAGCATCTTCTATCAGTTCACTGGAGAGCCAAGAGTTGCGGTCTAAATCACAGCATTGACTATGTTCCGCAAACAAGAGTCCCTGACACGTGCAGTATGAATAATGCTCCATGTAGCTCCTGCTAGATTGTAGACTCTTCTGAATATCTTCCACATTCTTCATCCACCTCTCTGACCCATTCAGTATATCGAAGACTTCCTCTTCACAACAAGGAGTCCCATTGCAGGTGTAGTAACTCTAAATTCAGTGTATACACCACAAAGAACCAAGGAAGTAGATCTGTCTTGCTACATTTCCTACCCACTTAAGTATTCTGAGGCATGGCTTATTGGCTCAGGACCTATTTGCAGAGTGAAGAGGAGAAATTAGGGCATGCATATGGCCTCTCTTACTTCTTAGTTTTTCTTACAGTGCAGACCTGCAAGGGAAGAACTTTCCCCCTTACACATTCGGTCTGTTCAAGCCTGGCTGTTGATATGTTAAAGGAGGAGATTTCAGAAATTTAGAAAAATCCTCTCAACAATGTCTAGCTTTCAAGTTGTATTCCTAGTATAGAATTCTGTTTTGGATATCAAAAGGTAAAGGTTAATGTTTTCTTGCATATTTTATTCTCAATCCTATTTCCTTAGCAATAGATGGATGTCTTGAACTGAGAAAAAACTCATGTACCCCAAAATTCAAATATGAAAAACCCATTTATGCTTTTTCAAACTAGTTCTTTCATTACATGTACTATCATTTATTCAACACTATTCTTGGTATATGCATTATACAAGGTCTGACAATTAAATTCACAAACTCATCCTAGACTAAGTGCTACATACCTCATTGCTGAATATCACTATGTTCACCCTCAAAATACTCTTGTTCGGAAGCTATGCACTGATGCGAGTGCCTAGTACACCCTTCAAAGCAATTTGGGAACTCTTTTTCTGGAATGGACATCAGAGCTCTCATCGTATTACACTTGATGTCCTGAATGTCATTAAAATGTCTTCCTTTCAATATTTCCTTCACCTTCAAGTAAAGAAAGAAGTCATTGGGGGCCAGATCAGGTGAGTAGAGAGGGTGTCCCAATACAGTTATTTGTTTACTGGCTAAATCTCCCTCACAGACAGTGTTGTGTGAGCTGGTACATTGTCGTGATGCAACAGCCATGAAATGTTCAGGTCGTTTTCATCTAACTTTTTCACACAGCCTTTTTAGCACTTCCAGATAGTAAACTTGGTTAACTGTTTGTCTAGTTGGTACAAATTCATAGTGAATAATCCCTCCAGTATCAAAAAAGTTAGCAACAACGTTTTTGCAACAAGTTTGTGAACTTGTCAGATCTTGTATACATATATATGCTATAACACTGTATAAATCAGAATTCTTTCAGAAGCATATGAGAGAAAATTAGTATAAGTGTTGAAACTGTTTAAGAAAAAAAAAGGACTTTTTTTCAAATTGGGAAGTTCAAAGGGTAGCCAGCTTCAGAAAGGCACAGGTGAACTGAAGGGCTCACACACTCTGTGTGTAGCGTTCATTCTGCAGACAGACTCCTTCCATGTGTAAGGGAAGATGACTGCCCACAGCCCCAGGTTTATATGTTCCCAGTTTAGAAATCCAAATAGAAAAAAAAGGTGTATATTCACCCCAGCACACAAGTAAATCCAGACAAGACTTATGGTTGGCCCTCCTTAGAACTGTTGCCCATCTCTAGACCATTGCTGCCAAAGGATAGGACATACTATAAGAGGCCCATCTTAGATTATACCATTACCATTATACCCAGGGTGGGAGGGGGTCATTGTGATTAACAACCCTGCCAGGATCACATGGCATGGCAATCCATTATACTTCTTCAATTTATTCTCACTTAATTGCAATATGCTAAATACCTTTCCCAAAGTCAGTTAGCTATATAATAGAGCTGGAATTTAAAACCAATCTTGACTGATTCCCAATGCCTTAGCTCTTTCCCCTACAGCTTCTAATTTTAATGCCACCCTACCCACCCACCTTTGAGTGGTATGCAGTGCCCTCTAGTTACATTGTTAAACACCATCCTTTCTCAAAACCTATTCTGAGAAAAGGGATTGACAAAATCATTCACATTCAGATGTCTGACGTTGACTGACTGAGATTCAGGTATTCCTCCAGGGAAAATTATAATTCAGTATGTATCAACTTGAGGAAGCAGAACGACTTCATAATTAAAGGGATGCATTTAAGGGTCAAACAGATTTGAATTTTGGTCTTGCCTCCAACACTTGCTAGATGTATAATCTTGGGAAAGTTATCGCTTTGAGTTTCAGGCTAACTCGTGTGTAAAAAGGAGAATAATAATACATACCAAAAAGAGATGTTGTAAGGATTGACTGGGCTGTTTCTGTTAAAATTCCCAGCCCAGAACCTGTCACACAGGTCATCTTAAGTAAATATTTTCCCCTATTGCAAAGGAATATTTCAAGTTTCATTTTTAATCCACAGGTAAAGGGAGTTTGTGAAGGCCAGAGGCCCTTCCTTTTCCTCCATAATCATATGTCACGTAGGGTGGCATGTGGGGTCTCTGATCCCACTCCCCACACAAGAATGCAGGATATGGTGAGGCCAAGAAGGAACACCCACAGAGCCATATGTAGGAGAGTCATACCACTATAGTCTCACTGGCAGCTGGGTTGGAGACACAGGAGGCAGGAGACACACTATCCGCAACCACTTCTCTCTGCCAACCAACCTCACTTGCTAGCTGCAATCCACGCTTGCTAGCTCAGCCACCATCTTCATGCTAGCCCCCATTTTTCTGCTAGCGTATCCACAGTAGTTATATTAGTGGCCAATGGCTCACTGGTTATAGCTGACGGCCAACTAGTCACAGCTGATGGCCATTAACTACCTGAGCCAGCACCTTTCCATGTGAGACCGAGAGCCTGGAAACTGCACTCCTGGCTCAGTTCCCACACTACACCCCTACAGGGTTTCGCCTCACAATCTACGCGACAAGCGTCTTTCGTGAGGGGCCCTGTGCGAGGAGTCTGGAGGTGAATGCAATATCCTGGACACAGCCAGGCTCTCTGGACACAGCCAGGGTTTCTCAGGGCACCACCAGTACTTCTGGGAACAGCCAGACTTCCTGGGCTTCTTAGGGTACCACCAACCTCCCCAGGCATAGCCAGGGATCTCAGGGCACTGCCACTCTCTCTGGGCACAGCCAGACTTCCTGGACTCAGCCAGGGCTCTTAGGGCACTGCCACTCTCTCTGGGCCTCTCAAGGTACCATGCTGGAAAAACAGTGACTCACAGTCAAGGTGTTTACATATTCTCAATGGCGGCTGGTCAAGACACAGGAAGCAAACATCCACCGGTTTCACTACATGGTGGTATGTTCCCAAGCAAACAGTCAAGCGGTCCATTAAATTAAGGATGGAGCCCATTCCCCATAATCCACAGTCATTCGCCAGAGCTGTGCGTTAGCCTCCCAACGTGTGCCCTCTCTGCAGGGTGAGGGCTCCAAGTCCTCCCCAACCTGGGGGTGAGGGACGACCTTGACCTCACCCACATCTCCCACAGAGGACTCAGCAAGTGTTTCCTCCCACATCCAGGCTGCCTCAGCAAGCACTTCCCCGCCCACAGGGCCTCAATGACCTTTGCTTTCTCCGGCCTATGTTGGTTGTGGAACCGTCCTCATCTTCCCACCCCTCCACCGGGGTCCAGCTCTCCGGCAGCTGCTCCTCCTGGTCTTCCTGTGACTGAGTGTTCATCTGCACAAACTGCTCCACCACCCTTCGGGGAGGTTCGGCCAGCACCGTACCCTGTTCGCTGTGCCATGTGTCACACGGGGTGGCATGTGGGGTCTCTGGTCCTGCTCCCCACATAAGAATGCAGGATATGGTGAGGCCAAAAAGGAACACCCACGGAGGTTTGAGTAGGGGAGTCATACCACTATAGTCTCACTGGAGGCTGGATTCACATGACGTGCGACTTGCTGTCCGCTTTTCTGCCTGCCAACCGACCAACTCCGCTGCTTGCTATCTCAGCCACCATCTTCTTGCTAGCCCCCATTTTTTCTGCTAGCGTAGCCACAGCGGTTATATTAGTGGCCAATGGCTCACTGGTTACAGCTGACGGCCAACTAGCCACAGCTGATGGCCATCCAATCACAGTTGACGGCCATTTACTACCCGAGCCAGCACCCCTCCACGTAATGCCGAGAGCCTATAAACTACTCTCTGAGGCTCTGTCCCCACAGTAGTATAACCTTTGACAAAAAACGCTGTAGGGACAGAGCCAGGAGTGCAGTTTCCAGGCTCTCAGCCTCATGCTAAAAGGTGCTGGCTCAGGTAGTAAATGCCCATCAACTGTGATTGGATGGCCATCAGCTGTGGCTAGTTGGCCGTCAGCTGTAACCAGTGAGCCATTGGCCACTAATATAACTGCCGTGGCAATGGTAGCAGCAAATGGAGGATAGCAAGAAGATGGTGGCTAAGATCAGATTGCAGTTAGCAAGTAAGATTGGTTGGCAGAGAGAGAGTGGAGAATATAGTGGCATGACTCCCCTATCTATGGCTCCATGGGTGTTCCTTTTTGGCCTCACCATATCCCGTTCTTATGTAGGGAACGAGACTAGAGACCCCGCATGACACCCTGCATGACAATACCTTTTTGTTGTTGTATTAAGTGATATATTCCCCAAAGTTAGAGTTATTCAGTCTTAAATGTCACCCCATGTGAAACTCATTACCTCCACAAATCTTTGCTTCTGGTGCTTCTCAGCAGGGATATGGTGCCCTCCTGTGAGTCTCTACTTCATTGATTGTTTGTCCTGCCAGCAGGTCTACCTAAGGACCAGGTCTGTCTTATTGATGTACCCCGAGCTTCCAGCACAGAACTTGGCCCACAGAGCAAGGAGCTAAGCCACTGTTTGTTAAATGAAGTGATCATTATACAAGGTAAAAACTATTTTATTGATTCAGTGACAAGTAAGGGATGGTCCCTTCCCTTTGGAAGCTCAATGTCTACTTTGAAAAGTTTTCCGTCCCCCATTATAAGATCCTGGAGAATAGTGGCTGGGTTTTAGTCACCTCCATATCTCCATCACCTCGCATAATTCTGAGCATACCCAGTGCTTCTTAAGCTTGTGCACCTAACTACCCCTAATGGTAGAGTAGTGTAGATACATATCTCTGAATAAATATGGGGACCTAGCTTAAAGAATGCTTCACAGGCATAGTTTGTTTGTTTGTTTTTAAAGATTTTTTTTTTATTGGGGAAGGGGAACAGGACTTTATTGGGGAACAGTGTGTACTTCCAGGCCTTTTTTCCAAATCAAGTTGTTGTCCTTTCAATCTTAGTTGTGGAGGGTGCTGTTCAGCTTCAAGTTGTTGTCCTTTCAGTCTTAGTTGTGGAGGGCGCAGCTGAGCTCCAGGTCCAGTTGCCATTTTCTAGTTGCAGGGGGCACAGCCCACCATCCCTAGCGGGAGTTGAACCGGCAACCTTGTGGTTGAGAGGACGCATTCCAACCAACTGCGCCATCCAGGAGCTCAGCGGCAGCTCAGCTCAAGGTGCCATGTTCAATTTTAGTTGCAGGGGGTGCTGCCCACCATCCCTTGCGGGAGTCAAGGAATCGAACTGGCAACCTTGTGGTTGAGAGGATGCGCTCCAACCAACTGAGCATTCCAGGAGCTCAGCGCAGCTCAGCTCAAGGTGCCATGTTCAATCTTAGTTGCAGGGGACGGAGCCCACCATCCCTTGCAGGACTCGAGGAATTCAACTGGCAACCTTGTGGTTGAGAGCCCACTGGCCCATGTGGGAATCGAACCGGCAGCCTTCAGAGTTAGGAGCATGGAGCTCTAACCACCTGAGCCACCGGGCTGGCCCCAAGCATAGTTTTTTTTGAAGTTATGTGTCCTACCTTAAAAATTCATATAAATATTATATTCCACATGAAGCTATTTACACTTTTAATAAATATTTTAAATTACTTAACCCTGAGTAAAACGATGCTCCTGAAAGATGTCAGTGTAACACTAACTCAAACATCCAGCCAAGTAGGTAAGATGCTCTAGATTTAATTTATCAGGCCCAGTGGAAGGCTTGATGGCAGTTTTTCATGAAGGACCTTGTCTTTCCTGAAGCTAACTGGCACAATAAGGAGTAAAGATGAATTGTGCTTGGATCGTTGTCTAAAATGATTTCCCAGAATTCCCCCAAATATCAAGCTTTGATTGATAAGCTAGGCTGCATCCTAGAAGCAAGGGAACAGAGCCTTCCTTGGGGAACAAGGAACAGGGAGTGGGGATGGTGTAGGAAGGGCTGGCCTGCCTGGGGGCATTTTGCTTTGCATCAGACTTGGAGAACACCAGTGATTCAGTCACTGGCCCCATCCAAAATTGTCTGCTCTGACAACAGTGGACCTTAGTATGTCACAGGACCATACTTGGACCAAGGTAAGGGGACTTGGAAGATGAGAAAAGAGCAAAAACAACCTACAAAGAAAGGAGAATGGGTGAATACCACGATGGTGCAGCAGGTAAATGCTGTGCTTACCTTCTCTCACTACCACATCAAAATTACAACTAAACAAAATAATCATCATTGAGAATTGCCTAAAATCTTGCTGAACCAAAGCTCTACAACTAAAGACGTGCAGAAGAAGCCACCTCAAGACTGGTAGGAGAGGCAGAGATGTGGAACAGGCTGGTCCCATACCTACATGTGACCATTAAAGATTGGGAGGGATATTTCAGCTGTGGAGGTCCCCCTGACCCACAAGAGGAGTGAGAGGTCCAAGCCCCACCCGAGCCCAGGCTTTCAGTGCCAGGGAGAGAAGTCCCCATAATTTCTGGTTGTGAAAAACCAGCAAAGATTGTGACTGAGACTGAGGGTGTCTACACTTCCAGGCACTTCTCTTAAAGAGACTGCGCACGGACTTACCCACCAATGGAATCACTCGCTCTGAGCTCCAGTGCTGGGGCAGCAGCTAGAAAGGTGGCAGGGACATACTATGGGGAACTGAGTTGTCTGGTTTGGGATGGGGGCTGGAGAAGTGGCTTCCCCCTGGATGGAGGAGCTGGCAGAAGCCATTGTTTCTTTGTTGAGCCCTCCCCTCTCCTGGCATGCAGACACAGGTTGCTGTCATATCAGAGTCTCCACCATTCATTTGCCACACCCTGGCTACTCGAGATCCCACCCCGCCCAACTTTTGGACACACCCAAGCCAATTCCAGTGGCTTTTTCATACATACTGCCTGCCTTAGCTCGAACTGCAGGCTTTCCTAGGGTCTCTCACAGGTTTGCAGAACATGGACAAGCAGCATCTGGCTTGAGCATGTCCTGCACCTCTGGCTGAGCAGCCCTAAGCTGGCATGAGTGGCAGCAGCCTTGTTTCGCAGCTTGACCTCTCAAGGCACATCTAAACACAGCATGGGCAGCAGTCATCTGTGGATTTCTCTGTGGCTCCTGCCAGTTGGCCCTGGGTGGCACACAGGCTGTGGCTGAACTTGACCTATAGCAGATCCGCTCCAATGTGGTTCAAGGGCTGGCGCCCCTAGTGGTCACCTTCAAAACGAACTGGGGCATCACCAAGCTGCCTCCAAATATGACACATCCAAGGGGCAGATTGAGCAGGCACCAGAGTCCTGCTGAGGCAGATCCTGCTCCATAGGATCAGCCCTTGCACAACAACTCTTCCACTGTAGCCATAGCCAGTCCTCACAACAAGTGAGCCCAAGGGTCAGTCCCTCCTATTGATGTGCAATTATCAACCAAGGCTCAACTACAAGAGGAGGTCACACACAACACACACAAGGGACACACCTGGAGTACATGGCTCAGGTGACTAGAAAGACTGTGCTACTGAGCCCCACAGCACACCTACTACATAAGGCCACTCTACTAAGACCAGAGGCATAGGAGCCCTACATGATACATAGAAACAAACACAGGGAGGCAGCCAAAATGGGGATACAAAGAAAAATGTCTCAAATAAAACAATAGAACGAAGCTCCAGAAAAAGAACTAAATACAATGGAGACAAGCAAACTATCAGACACAGAGTTCCAAACATTGGTTATAAGGATGCTCACTGATCTCAGGGAGAACTTTAACAAAGAGATAGGAAACATAAAAATGGAGATAGAAAACATGAAAAAGAACCAGTTAGAAATAAAGAATACAATAACGGAAATGAAGAATATATTACAGGGAATCAACAGTAGATTGGTGAAGCACAGAATCGCACCAGTGATGTATAAAATAAGGTAGCAGAAAACACCCAACCAGAACAGCAAAAAGAAAAAAAAGCATCCAAAAAACTGAGGAGAGTTTAAGGGGCCTCTGGGACAACATCAAGTGTACAAATATGTGCTTTTTTTTATTATTATTAAATTTATTGGGGTGACAATTGTTAGTAAAATTACATAGATTTCAGGTGTACAATTCTGTATTACATCATCTATAAATCCCATTGTGTGTTCATAAGGGATACCAAGATGACAAAAGAGAGAGCAAGGAATTGAAAATCTATTTGAAGAAATAATGACAGAAAACTTCCCAAACCTGGCCAAGGAAATAGATCTACAAGCCCAGGGAGCACAGAGAGTCCCAAACAAGATTAACCTAAAGAGACCAACACCAAGACACATCATACTTAAAATGTCAAAGGTTAAAGACAAAGAGAGAATCTTAAAAGTAGCAAGAGAAGAACAGTTACCTACAAGGGAGACCCCATAAGATTGTCTGCTGATTTCTCAACAGAAACTTTGTAGGCAAGAAGAGATTGGCAGGAAATATTCAAAGTGATGAAAAGCAAGGACCTACAACCAAGATTACTCTACCCAGCAAAAGCTGTCATTTATATATGAAGGACAGATAAAGAGCTTCCCAGACAAGAAAAAGCTAAAGGAGTTCATCATCACCAAACCAGTATTACAAGGAATCTTAGATGGACTTCTTTAAGATGGGAGGAGATTAGGGATGGGTGAAAAGGAGAAGGGATTAAGAAGTACAAATTTGTTGTTACACAGTAGTCATGGGGATGTAAGGTATAGCATAAGGAATATAATCAATGATATTGTAATAACTATGTATGGTGCCAGATAGGTATTAGCTCTATCAAGGTAATAGAAGGGAATGGGGTTGGGGGTAGGATGAAAAGGTGAAGGAATTAAGAAATACAAATTGGTAGTTACAAAATAGTGATGGGGATGTAAAGTATAGGGAATGTAATCAATAATATGGTAAAAACTATGTATAGTGTCAGGTGGTACTAGTTAGAGGGATCACTTCCTGAATTATATAAATGTCTAACCACTACGCTGTACACTTGAAACTAATATAAAATAATATTGAATGCCAACTCTAATTGAAAATTATAAGGGGGGAAAGATCAATAATATTGTGATAACATGGTACAGTTGTCAGATAGTTGCTGGACATATCATGGTGATCAAAATCAATAATGTGTTAATAACACTGTATTGAGCTAGATGGGTACTGTTAAATAACTATGATGTACACCTAAAACTAATATAATATTGTATGTTAGCTGTGTTTTAAGTTTAAAAAATCTTTTAATGGGGGGAAATGGGAAGGGCATTACTTAAATCATTATTCTACAGAAAAACAAAAACAAAACAAACAGAAAAATCCAGTTGGAATGAATGAAAGAAAAATGAAACAGTTTTGAAGAAGTCAGTACCTATGATTCCAAGGCAGTTTTGTTGTTGTTCTATTTATGGCCCTAGACTGAGCCCTGATCCCAGTCCTTCCAGAGTTCCCAACCCAGGCCATAGTCAGAGCCTTATCCTCAAAAGTCATGTCACGGGTGGGGATAAGGGGAAGGTGAGAGGTTTTGAAAAATAGTTGGTAACCACAAGATGGTCATGGGGGTTTGAAAATTAATTTGGGGAACGTACAGAGGGATAGTGGATGGGGGGAGGGGGGTTCACACAGTGTGAGGGATATAAATGATAAACGTCTAAGTTTTGCTTTGTCTTGTGCATCTGAAACTAATAAAAAAATAGAAAGAAATTACATGATCCAGTGGCTCAGACTCAGAAAAAAAAAAAAGTCATGTCACAAAGTAAGTGGTTTGTCACAAATGGGACAGCTAAAACAATGTGAAAGATGCAGAATAGACCAGCACTTCTCAACTTTAATGTGCATGAGTCACCCGAAAATGTTGTTAAAATGCAGATTCTAGTACAGTAGGTCTGGTGTAAGACCCAAGATTCTGCATTTCTAAGAAGCACCTTGGTGATACCCATGCTTGTTAATCTCAAGACTACATATTGAATAGCAAGGATCTAGACCTAGACCTCTTCCCACTAATGCCCACCTCCTAGGTTCACTCTTTCCATTTTGATAACCCTATGTGGGCCCTTGAGATTTCAGAGAAAAGGTGCAATTTGAATTTATGGCAATCAATGTTTACTTCACGCTATCATTATACTTAAGTGTTTTTTTATTGAGCACTATGCACTACAAATAACCCTGTCTCCCCAGGGCTAAGATAAATATATCTGGAGCAAAATAAATCAGGCTGTAGGCAATAAAAACAATAACAATTTGGGCAAAAATAATTACTCCAAGTTATTAATTCTTTGACACAAGACAGTAATACAAATATAAAACAAGTATAGGGTAAAGGAATATGTTATCTACTGTTTTGCAAGAACCTTATTATGAATATTTACAGTTTGCTCAATTAATACAAAAACCAGGGTTGTTTTTTTTGTTTGTTTTCGTTTGGTTTTTTGTTTGTTTGTTTGTTTGTTTGTTTTTTAAAAGATTTTTTATTGGGGAAGGGGAACAGGACTTTATTGGGGAACAGTGTGTACTTCCAGGACTTTTTTTTTTTTTTTTTTTTCCAAGTCAAGTTATTGTCCTTTCTTTTTTTTTTTTACAAATTTATTTATTTGTTTTTTAATTAGTTTCAGGTGCACAAGACAAAGCAAAACTTAGACATTTATCATTTATATCCCTCACACTGTGTGAACCCCCCTCCCCCCATCCACTATCCCTCTGTACGTTCCCCAAATTAATTTTCAAACCCCCATGACCATCTTGTGGTTACCGACTATTTTTCAAAACCTTTCACCTTTCCCTTATCCCCACCCTCCCGCCCCTCTAGCAACCCTCTGTTTTTCCTCCATGTTTCCAAAACTGTCTCTGATTAGTTCATTCACTTATTCTTTTCTTTAGATTCTGCATATAAGTGAGATCATATGGTATTTGTCTTTCTCTTTCTGACTTATTTCACTTAACATAATGTTCTCTAGGTCCATCCATGTTGTTGCAAATGGTAAGATTTCTTTCTTCTTTATGGCTGCGTAATACTCCATTGTATAAATGTACCACAGTTTCTTAATCCAGTCATCTACCGATGGGCATTTCGGTTGTTTCCAGGTCTTGGCTATTGTATATAGTGCTGCAATAAACATAGGAGTGCATAAAGATTTTTGAATTGGAGTTTTGGATTTCTCCGGATAGATACCTAGGAGTGGGATTGCTGGATCATAAGGTAGTTCCATTTTCAGATTTTTGAGATACCTCCAAACTGTTTTCCATAGTGGCTGCACCAATCTGCATTCCCACCAACAGTGCACCAGCGTTCCCTTTTCTCCACATCCACGCCAGCACCTGTTGTTTGTTGATTTATTGATGATAGCCATCTTGACTGGGGTGAGGTGGTATCTCATGGTGGTTTTATTTGCATTTCTCTAATGGTTAGTGAGGTTGAACATTTCTTCATATGTCTGTTTGCCATCTGTGTGTCCTTTTTAGAAAAATGTCTCTTCATGTCCTCTGCCCATTTTTAATTGGGTTGTTTGTTTTTGGAGTTGAGTTGAGTGAGTTTTTTATAAATTTGTGATATTAACCCCTTATCAGATATATCATTGGCAAATATCTTTTCCCAATCAGTAGGATCCCTTTTTGTTTTATTGATGGTTTCCTTTGCTGTGAAAAGGCTTTTCAGTTTGATGTAATCCCACATGTTTATTTTTTTCTCTTACTTCACTCGCGCGAGGGGATATATCAGTAAAAATCTTACTCCGGGTAATGTCTGTGAAGTTTCTTCCTATATTTTCTTCTAGGAATTTTATGGTTTCAGATCTTACATTTAAATCTTTAAGCCATTTTGAATTTATTTTTGTATGTGGTGTAAGGAGGTGATCCAGCTTCATCTTTTTGCATGTGTCTGTCCAAGTTTCCCAGCACCATTTATTGAATAGACTGTCTTTACCCCACCGTACATTCTTGCTTCCATTGTCATAGATTAAATGGCCATATAGGCATGGATTTATTTCTGGACTCTCTATTCTGTTCCATTGATCTATGGGTCTGTTTTTATGCCAGTACCATGCTGTTTTGATTACTGTAGCCTTGTAGTATAATTTGAAGTCAGGTATTGTTATACCTCCCACTTTGTTCTTATTTCTCAAGATTGTTGAAGATATCCGGGGTCTTTTGTTATCCCATATAAATTTTAGGATTATATGTTCTATTTCTGTGAAAAATGTCGTTGGTAGTTTGATAGGAATTGCGTTGAATATATATATTGCCTTAGGCAGTATGGACATTTTAACTATATTAATTCTTCCTATCCATGAACATGGTATGTGTTTCCATCTATTTGTATCTTCTTTCATTTCTTTCTTCAGTGTCTTATAATTTTCTGAGTACAGATCTTTTACTTCTTTGGTTAAATTTATTCCCAGGTATTTTATAGTCTTTGGAGCAATTGTAAATGGAATTGCTTTTTTATTTCTCCTTCTGATGTTTTATTATTGGTATATACAAATGCAACTGATTTCTGAATATTAATTTTGTATCCTGCTACTTTACTAAATTCATCTATCAGCTCTAATAGTTTCTTGGTGGAGTCTTTAGGGTTCTCTAAATATAGTATCATATCATCTGCATATAATGACAGTTTTACTTCCTCCTTACCGATTTGGATGCCTTTTATTTCTTTTTCTTGTCTGATTGCTGTGGCTAGAACTTCCAGCACTATGTTGAATAGAAGTGGAGAAAGTGGGCAACCTTGCCTTGTTCCTGATTTTAAGGGGAATGGTTTTAGTTTTTCCCCATTGAGTATGATGTTAGCTGTGGGTCTATCATATATGGCCTTTATTATGTTGAGATATGATCCCTCTATTCCCACTTTCTTAAGGGTTTTTATCATGAATGGCTGCTGAATTTTATCAAATGCTTTTTCTGCGTCAATTGATATGATCATATGATTTTTATTTTTCATTTTGTTAATGTGGTGTATCACATTAATTGATTTGCGGATGTTGAACCACCCTTGCATACCAGGGATGAATCCCACTTGATCATGGTGTATAATCTTTTTAATATATTGCTGAATTCTGTTTGCTAGTATTTTGTTGAGGATTTTTGCATCTATGTTCATTAGCGATATCGGCCTGTAGTTTTCTTTTTTTGTGGTGTCTTTGTCTGATTTTGGGATCAGGGTGATAGTGGCTTTGTAAAAAGTGTTTGGGAGTCTTCCTCCTCTGGATTTTTGGAAGAGTTTGAGGAGAATAGGTGACAATTCTTTTTGAACGTTCTGTAAAATTCACCTGTAAAGCCATCTGGTCCAGGGCTTTTGTTTGTTGGGAGATTGTTGATTACTGATTCAATTTCCTTGGTGGTAATCAGTCTATTCAGGTTTTCTGTCTCCTCTTGAGTTAGCCTTGGAAGGTTGTATGCATCTAGGAAATTGTCCATTTCTTCCAGGTTGTCAAATTTGTTGCCATACAGTTGCTCATAGTAATTTCTTAAATTTTTTTGTATCTCTGCAGTGTCTGTTGTCACTTCTCCTCTTTCATTACTGATTTTATTAATTTGGGTCCTCTCTCTCTTTTTTTAAATGAGTCTGGCTAAAGGATTGTCAATTTTGTTTATCTTCTCTAAGAACCAACTCTTGGATTCATTGATCTTTTGTAATGATTTTCTGGTTTCTATTTCATTTATTTCCACTCTGATCTTTATTATCTCCTTCCTTGTACTCCCTTTGGGCTTATTTTGTTGTTCTTTTTCCAGATCCCTTAAGTGTGAAGATAAACTGTTGATTAGTGATGTTTCTTGTTTCTTTAGGTAGGCCTGCAGTGCTATGAACTTCCCTCTTAGGACTGCTTTGCATCCCATAGATTTTGGGTCGTTGTATTTTCATTTTCGTTTGTCTCGAGATATCTTTTGATTTCTTCCTTGATCTCCTGTTTGACCCATTCATTATTTAGTAACATATTATTCAGCCTCCATGAATTTGTGTGTCTTCCAGTCTTTTTCCTGTAGTTCATTTCTAATTTCATAGCACTGTGGTCAGAGAAGACAATTGGTATGATTTCAATTTTCTTAAATTTATCCAGACTTGCTTTGTGGCCTAACATATGGTCTATCTTGGAGAATGTTCCATGTGCGCTTGAGAAGAACGTGTATTCTGCAGCATTGGGGTGGAATGCTCTGAAAATATCGGTTAAATCCAAGTGGTCCAATGTGTCATTTAAGGCTGTTGTTTCCGTATTGATTTTCTGTCTGGAAGACCTGTCCCTTGTTGTCAGAGGTGTGTTGAAGTCCCCTACTATGATAGTGTTACTGTTGATCTCCATCTTTATGTCAGTCAATATCTGTTTTATATATTTAGGTGCTCCTATGTTGGGTGCATAGATGTTTACTAGGGTTATATCCTCTTGTCGAATTGATCCCTTTATTATTATATAGTGTCCATCTTTGTCTTTTAATATTTTCTTCATTTTAAAGTCTATTTTGTCAGAGATAAGTATTGCAACTCCAGCTTTTTCTCATTTCCATTTGCATGGAATATCTTACTCCAACCCTTCACTTTTAGCCTGTGTGTGTCTTTTGATCTGAGGTGAGTCTCTTGTATACAGCATATACAAGGGTCTTGCTTTCTTATCCATTCAGCCACCCTATGTCTCTTGATTGGAGCATTTAAACCATTTACATTTAAAGTGATTATTGATAAGTACATAGTTATTGCCATTTTTAAATTTGTGGTTAGATTGTTTTCATCTTTCTTCTATTTACAGAAGTCCTTTTAGTATTTCTTGCAATGCTGGCCTGGTGGTAATGAATTCCTTTAGCTTATTCTTTTCTGGGAAGCTCTTTATCTTCCCGTCAATTTTAAATGATAGCCTTGCTGGATAAAGCAACCTAGGTTGTAGGCCTTTGTTTTCCATCACTTTGAGTATCTCCTGCCACTCCCTCCTGGCCTTCAATGTTTCTGCAGAAAAGTCATTTGATAGTCTTATGGGAGTTCCTTGTATGTAACCCTCTGTCTTTCTCTTGCTGCTTTTAGGATTCTCTCTTTGTCTTTAATCTTTGCCATTTTAACTATAATGTGTCTTGGAGTGGACCTGTTTGGGTTTATCCTGGTTGGAACTCTCTGCACTTCCTGGACTTGTATGTTGGTTTCCTTCATCAGGTTAGGGAAATTTTCAGACATTATTACTTCAAATATGTTCTCAATCCCTTGTTTCTTCTCTTCACCTTCTGGTATTCCTATGATGCATGTTGTTGCGCTTGATGTTATCCCATAGGTCTCTTAAACCATCTTCATTGTTTTTATTCTTTTTCTTTCTGTTGTTCTGTTTGGGTGATCTCTGCTAACTTGTCTTCTAAGTCGCTGATTCGATCCTCTGCTTCATCTAACCTGCTGTTAATTCCTTCAAGTGAGTTCTTTATTTCGGTAACTGTGTTCTTTAGTTCTAACTGGTTGTTCGTTATGATTTCTACATCCTTCTTGATGTCCTCTCTAAGCTCCTTAAACATTCTTATCATCAGTATTCTGAACTCTGTCTCTGACAGTTTGGTTACCTCTGCTTCATTTAGTTCCATTTCTGAAGGTTTCTTCTGTTCTTTTATTTGGGATATGTTTCTTTGTTTCCTCATTCTGGCTGACTCTCTGTGTTTGCTTCGATGTATTAGGTAGATGCCCTGGAGTTCTTGGTTCTTGCTCGATTAGTATATAATAAATGTCCTTTATATTTGACTCGCACTACTTCATTCTTCTCCCCTGCGTGTGCTCTAAAAGTGACTCTTGTGTTGTGTATATTGTCCTGTTAAAGAAGATCCTTAATTGCTTTTTGCTTGTGAGTAGGTGGAGTTAACTCCTAGGCTGACTAGTTGTGAGACTTGGCTTTGCCCACGCAGGGTATTCTGCTGCATGAGGGTTGACCGCTTAGATGTGGTTTGCCCGTTGGCCTCTATGTGCCTGTAAAGAATCCCCTCTGGGTGTGTCACTTGTAGGTCAAACCCGGTAGTACTCTGGCTTGGTCTGGAGTTGGCCGCTGGGTATGTTGAATCTTGTGCCTCTTAAGCTGGGCACTGGTAGGGCAATTACAGAACAAAGCAAACCACCAAGCACAACAACAACAACAAGGAAAAGGTCAAATACATTCACATGTAAAAAAACAATCGACAACCCCCACTCGACACAGGCAAAGATGTCAAAAATATAAAGACAAATCAAAATAGAACAAAAAAAACAGCGCCAGTTGTGGCTTAAGCCCACCAAGTAATCTCCAGGTTGTTCTCTGCTATAGCACAGAGTCCCCACTCGACACAGGCAAAGATGTCAAAAATATAAAGACAAATCAAAACAGAACAAAAAACACAGCGCCAGTTGTGGCTTAAGCCCACCAAGTAATCTCCAGGTTGTTCTCTGCTGTAGCACAGAGTCCCCTGCGTTTTGTGCAGGTAGAGCCGGTCACCTGGTGCCCAGAGTGACGCTGGGGCTGCAGCTTTAGATGCGTGGGGCTGAGGGGTCTGGACAGTAGGTTTTACAAAGCCAGTGCAGTTTCTGCCCTTGCCGGCACATATGCACACCGAGAATAGCACCACCAGCCCTGTGTCCAGTTCTCCTGAGTCTTAGGGCACCTCTTCCCTGTGTGTGTGTGTGGCGGGCAGGGGATTCCTCAGCTGCTGAAAGCTGAGAGCTGCATCTGCCACTTACTGCTGATCCCTGGGAGTGCCTCCGCCGATGTAATTGCCCCGCCCTAGGCAGGCCAGAAAGGGTGGGGGCTGGGGATGGAAAGAGGTGTCTTCTCTTTCCCAGCCCAGCTGTGTCACACCCCACCCACAGGCCAGAAACGGTGGTATCTGGGGATGGATGAGTCTCCTGTCTCCTAGGCCAGGGCAAACCACACTCTTCTCAGCCTCTTCCCAGGGCCAGAGCCAGCGGCCAGTCTTCCCATAGCCCAAACCCCAAGGCTCCTCTGTAATCTGACACTGCTCTTCAGATCAGGAGCCAGTTCAAGTCTCTGGAAGGGTGGGGGTAGGATTGGAAGAGCGGGGGGAGGGGCCCAGGTATGGAGTTAATTGCCTCAAATGCTAGATATCCTGCCTCTGCGGAGGGGAGAGGTCTGCTGTGGGACGCAAAGTAGAGTCCGCCACCTGGTTTTTGTGTTCTCTCTTTTGTCCTGGGAACCCCTGCGTCTCTGCAGCTGGGGATGTGGTTGCCCCGCTCTAGGCTGGCTAGAAAGGGTGGGGGCTGGGGATGGAAGGAGGGGTCTTCTCTTTCCCAGCCCCGCTGTCTTAACACTCTTCCCGCAGGCCAGAAAGGGTGGTGGCTGGGGACAGAAGATTCCCAGCTCCTAGCCTCCTCCCTGGGCCAGAGCCGCCCACCTGTCTTCCCGGAGCCCGGGCTCCAAGGCGCCTCTGTAATCTGCCGCTGCTCCTTAGTGCAGGGGCTAGATCAAGTCTCTAGAAAGGCGGGGGTAGGGTCGGAAGAGCGGGGGGAGGGGCCCAGGTATGGAGTTTGTGTCCTTTGTCCGGCCTAAGACTTATTGGAGATAGCTGGAGTTATTGCCTCAATTGCTGGATACGCTGCCCCTGCAGCGGAGAGGTCCGGCTGTGGGACGCAGGGCAAAACGCCCACCTCCTGGCTTCCGGGCTCTCCTCCGTCCTGGGATATCCTGCGTATCTGTAGCCGTGGGTGTGGGCTGGAATTTCACAGGCACAGGTGCGGAGCAGATTTCCACAACCCAAGGGTGGGGGCCGAATTTCTACCACCACAGGTGTGGACCACGATTCCAACCGGTGTCCCCACCGCCACCGCAGGTGCGGCGTGTCTCCGCTCTACTCCCTTCCTTCTTCCCCTGCTCGCCCAATTTTTCCCCACCTGCAAGAAATCCCTGTGCGAGTCTCTTCGCTGTTCTGCGTGATGAGCAGAGAGTCCTTTGATGGGTTATAAGCTTCCCGTTTCTGATAAGATCGGACGGAGAACTCAAAAAGTGCGCCCCGCTGCCGCCATTCCTATGACGTCACTCAAGTTGTTGTCCTTTCAATCTTAGTTGTGGAGGGTGCTGTTCAGCTTCAAGTTGTTGTCCTTTCAGTCTCAGTTGTGGAGGGCGCAGCTCAGCTCCAGGTCCTGTTGCTGTTGCTAGTTGCAGGGGGCATAGCCCACCATCCCTTGCGGGAGTCGAACCAGCAACCTTGTGGTTGAGAGGACACGCTCCAACCAACTGAGCCATCCGGGAGCTCAGCAGCAGCTCAGTTCAAGGTGCCGTGTTCAATTTTAGTTGCAGGGGGCGCTGCCCACCATCCCTTGCGGGAGTCGAGGAATTGAACTGGCAACCTTGTGGTTGAGAGCCCACTGGCCCATGTGGGAATCGAACCGGCAGCCTTCGGAGTCAGAAGCACGGAGCTCTAACCGCCTGAGCCACAGGGCCGGCCCCAAAAACAAGGGTTGCTAAGTGAAAAGACTAAGAGTGCTGCCCAGCACATAGTAAGTATTCAATAAATAGTAACTGTAGGGAAGATGTTGAAGAAATTTGCCTTTATTGGTTGATGTGACCTTTTATCTATCAGCTTTTATTTGTTCCTGTATGTGAGATGATTTCTGTGCTGTGATCAGAGGTTGAGTAAATTCCCCCTTTGGTCTCATTCTCCCAAGCAGGGGAAATATGAGATGATGTTTGTTGTTCTGTCCATGTTGTGAGGTGATGGTTAGCTTAGGGTTAAAGAAATTCTTGATCGGGGTTGAGAGAATTCCCTCTTTGTTTGATCTGTCCTGCCCACATCAGCAGATGAAGAGAAGAAGTAGCTAAGTTATATCAGGACAATGTGACAGGCATGTTGCCAGGCTTTGGAAGACCTTGGGTTGATGGTCCCAAGCAAAAACAGTAGATATTGCTTATCCAGATGAATGGGCCCTTCAGCCGGATGGACAGCATTCATATCAGTAACTGCCAGACCCTCCCGGAACTGTCCATTCCCAGAGGGGTAGGCAGGAACATAAAATTTGGCTCTGGGGTGCATCTAAAGAAATGTATAAGACAGACCTCAGGTGGATTGATTGATTGATTGCTGTTTTAAGAAATTGCTATTCAGAAGATTTGCTGTTTCAGGACTGCTTTTCAGGATTGGATTGTCAGAGTAAGAGATCAGAACTTGCCTCAATGGACAGTAGAGACTTATTTTATTGGTGAATTGTCATCATTCTAGCATCTTTGGGAACTTGTATGTCACTTGCAGCTTGCACTATCAGAAGACGTCCTAACTTCTAACAACAACAGCAATGACAACAACAGCAACATTCTTCAGATTGTTAACACCTTGAAAAGTTACATACAGCTTGCAGCTTATAGCATCGGAAGACGCCTTGAATTCTAACAACAACAATGCCAGCAGCAGCAGCATTCTTGGGAACTAGCAAGCAGCGGTGTGGGAGACGCCTGAGTGTCTCTCAGCTACAGACCTGGCAAGGTTTTGATTTATGACTTTTCCAGTGCTGTTCTCCCCCACTTTGATGAGCTTTTGACATCTTCTGTAATAGTTACTATCCTATAGAGCTTATTACTGCTTTTGGATACTCCTTACTGATGTTATTTGTGTATTTAGCCAAGTAATTTTTGATCAATAGTAAACATACGTTGGGATCTCTTAAACTTACAAGTATGTGTACTCCTTTGACGTGACATTGGTATCAATGTATATAGCTTAGTCTTAACCACCTTTACTTTCTGTCATTAGCACATTCTATTAATTGACTTTATTGTTTACTATTATATATTGCTAAATAAATTGATTAGATATTGCTAAATAAATTAATTAGCCCCACTCTAGCGTGTGTCCCTCCTCCTTCTTTTCCCCACTTGTCATTACAAGGGGAGAGAGATTCTTTGGTATTTCATCATCATTCTGGCATTCTTGAGAACTTGAAGACCAACAATGGGAGACGCTCCAGTTTCCAACTGTGGACCCGGTGAGCTACGGCCATGGCTTCCAGCGCTGGAGGCTGGAAGTCCTGTGACGTTTGACTGGTGCCCGACCTTTCCAGAGTTATTTCCCACAGTTGGGTGAGCTTTTTCTGCATAACATTGTTATTAATGTGCGTGTAGTTTAATCTTAACTGAATTTTACTTTTTGTTACTGCACATTCATGTGACTGTATTTTTTTATTGCCTTTCACCTTTACTATTGTATACGGCTAACTAGATTGAGTGAAGATTGCTAAATAAATTGATTTAGATATTGCTAAACAAATAAATTAATTAACCCCTCCCTAGTGTGCTCCTCCTCCTTCTTTTCCCCCACTCATCATTACAGTAATCTCTCAATAAATCTTTAAATTTCCAAAGATAGTTTTAAAAAAGGCAAGACTGGTTTTGACAGGAGCAGATACATAATGGGAAATAAAAACCTTAGAAATACAGAGGAAAACTGTATCAGTCAGGGTTCTCCAGAGAAATAGAACCAATAGCATAGATAGATGATAGATACATGATAGACAAATAGATGATGATGATAGAGAGAGAGAGAGAGAGATATGATTGATAGATAGATAGATAGATAGATAGATAGATAGATAGATAGATAGATAGATAGATGATATTGATTTTAAGGAATCGGCTTACATAATTGTGAGGGTTGGCAAGTCCAAAATCTGTAGAAGAGTGGCAGACTAGAAACTCAGGCAGAAATTGATGCTACTGTCTTGAGGCAGACATTCTTCTTCTCCAGAAAATTTTGGTTTTTGCTATTAAGGCCTTCAGTTAACTGCATAAGTCCCACAAAAATTATTGAGCATAATCCCTTTTATTTAAAGTCAATTTATTATAGATGTTTAACCACATCTACCAAATACCTCCAAGCAACACTTAGATTAGTGTTTAATTAAATAACTGGGTAATATAGTCTAGCCAAGTTGACACATAAAGTTAACCATTACAGAAACGATTCTAGGTCATAAGTTTTCAGTCCTAGATTCACATTTGAATCACCTGAGGGTTTTTTTACTTGTTTGTTTTGCTTTGTTTTGTTTTTATACTAAAGCCAGGCCTCATGCCAAAGAAGTTCCATAATTTTAAATAGCTCTCCAGATGATTCCAGTGATCAGTGCAGTTGTAGTGGAGAACCACTGATATAGAGACCAATTCTCCTCATTTTACAGATGAAGAAACTGAGGCCAAGAGAAAAGAAAAGATTTCCCCAGCTTCTCTTAATAATTAGGCGCTAGGTCTGGGATTCAGAAATCATAACCCAGTATGTTTCCAACACATACCTCTGTCCTTTTCATCCCCTGACTAGCTTAATTTAAAAAGAGATTCCATAATATAAATCTAAAAAGTTGCTTGAAAATAATTTGGTGTTCATGTGGGGAAGGGTAGATTGGTCGGGTGGTATAGATTTAAAAAAAAAAAAAGTAACCATGAGATGATGATTGTTAGAGGCAGGTAATGAATACATGGGGTATCTAGTACTATTCCCTTTACTTTTTTATTAGTCTAAAATTGATATTAATACTTTTAAAAAATCAAAAACGAAAAGGGGATTTCTATAACTCTAACTCTACATTGGGGTATCAACTATAATTGTCAATGGGATGTTAAAGTGCCCTAATGTGACTGTAATACTGTTGATCTCTTCCTTAATGTTGGTTAATATTTGGTTTTCATATTTGGTTGCTCCTATGTTGGGTGCATAAATATTTCAAGGGTTATGTCCCCTTGTTCGATTGATACTTTTATCATTATATTATGTCCCCCTTTGTCTCTTATTATAGCCTTTTTAAAGTCTACTTAGTCTGATATAAGTATTGCTACTTCAGTATTTGTTGCTGTTTCGTTTTGCACTAAATATCTTTTTCCATCCCTTTACTTTCAGTCTGTGTGTGGGTCTCTTGTGAAATGGGTCTCTTGTAGACAGCATATGTATGGGTCTTGTTTTCTTATTCATTCAGCTACACTACGTCTTATGATTGGAGCGTTTAATCCACTTACAGTTAAACTGATTGTTGATAAGGTACATAGTTATTGCCATTTTATTATTTATCTTTGTTTTCCCCTTCTTCTTGAAAAAGTCCCTGTAACATTTATTTTCATATTGGTTTGGTGGTGATGAACTCTTTCAGGTTTTTGTTCTTGGGGAAGCTCTTTATCTCTCCTTCAATTTTCAATGATACTCTTGCTGGGTAGAGTAGTCTCAGTTGTAGGTCCTTGCTTTTCATTATTTTGAATATTTTGTGCCAATCCTTTATTTCCTGCAAAGTCTCTGTTGAGAAATCAACTGACGATCTTATGGAAGTTCTCTTTTAAATAACTAGTGCCTTTCTCTTGCTGCTTTTAGGATTCGCTTTTTGTCTTTCATCTTTGCCATTTTACTTTTAATGTATCTTGGTGTGGGCCAGTTTGGATTGACCTTGTTTGGGACTCTCTGCATTTCCTGGACTTGTATATCTATTTCCTTCTCCAGGTTAGGGAAGTTTTCAGTTATTAGTTTTTGAAATAGGTTCTCAATCCCTTGCTTTCTCTCTTTTCTTTCTGGTACCCCAATGATGCAAATGCAAATGTTGTTACATCTGATGTTGTCCCAGAAGTCTCTTTAACTATTATTTATTGATTGATTGATTGATTTTGCTGTTTTGATTGGGTGTTTTATGCTACTTTGCTTTCTTTTTTTTCTCCCCCCCCCTTCTCCCACCTCCCGCCCCCTCAAGTTCAAGCCTTTGTTTCTCAGTCTAGTTGTGTAGAACACAGCTCCCTGGCCCATGCTGGTATTATGAGCCCTGCGCTCCCCCCCGCCCCGCTGAGGCAGTCGGTCGCCAGTCGTTGGTCGGCGCTCACAGCAGCTCACGGCAGTTCTCACCGGGTGCCGGCCACTCACACTGGCTGCCGGCCACTCACGCTGGTCACCAGCCACCATGGTGGCAAACAGTAGCCCACGGTAGCACACAGAAGCCCATGGCAGCACATGGCAGCTCATGCCAACCTTCGATTCCTTACGGCAGCCCAGCTCCAGGGAGAGCTGTTGTTCACACACCGGCCCATGTGGGAATCGAACCAGCAGCCTTAGGCGTTAGGATGGTGCTCCAACCACCTGAGCCACCGGGCCGGCCCACTACTTTGCTTTCTAAATCACTGATTTGATCCTCTGATTCATCTAGTCTGCTGGTGATTCCTTCTAGTGTGTTCATCATTTCAGTTATTGTATACTTCACTTCTGAGTGGTTCTTTTTTATAGTTTCTAGTCCTTTTTAATGCTTGCTATCTCTTTGTTGAAATTTTCACTAAGTTCTTTGAGCATCTTTATAACCATTTTTTTGAACTCTTTATCTGGTAGGTTACTTGCCTCCATTTCATTTAGTCTTTTTCTGGATTTTTCTCCTGTTCTTTCATTTGGGACATATTTCTTTGTTTTCCCATTTTGGTTGCCTTGCTGTGTTTGCTTCCACATATTATGTAGATCTGCCATTTCTCACAGGTTTGGCTGGGTAGCCTTATGTAGTTGGTGTACTGTGGGACCCAGTGGCACAGTCTCTGTGGTCACACACAGTGGGTGTTCCAGGAGTGTCCCTTGTGTGAGTTTTACATGGCCTCCTGTTATAGTTGAACCTTGATTACTATTGGCACATCAGTGAGCGAGATTGATCCTTAGGCTGACTCACTGTGGGGTATGGCCATGTCCACAGCTTACAGGATACTGTGTATTGGGCTCAACCAATGGAGCAGCATTCAGCCTAGTGGGCTCTGGTGCCTGCTGAGACTGTCCTCATTATGTGTATGCCACTTGTGGGGCTAATTGGGTGGTGTTCTGCTGTGGTCTGAAGCCAACTGCCAAGTATAGTGATTCTGAGGCCTCTTGAGAGGGGCTCCAGTGCAGGTCCAGGTCACCCACTTCCTGTGGCTGGCCAGGGACTACCAGGAGCAACAAAGAGATCTGTAGTTGGTCACTGCCTGTGCTGGACCTGAAGGCATGTGTAACAGGCCATGCCACAAACCAAGGGTGGCTGTCACCAGTACTGAGCCTGGGGTAGCTCTGCAAAAAGCCCAGGATACTCTGACACCTACTGCAGCCTGCCAGTTCCTATAAGGCTTGGCCAATTATGGATCCTCGTGT
This sequence comes from Rhinolophus sinicus, assembly GCF_036562045.2. Classification (NCBI taxonomy): domain Eukaryota; kingdom Metazoa; phylum Chordata; class Mammalia; order Chiroptera; family Rhinolophidae; genus Rhinolophus; species Rhinolophus sinicus. The sequence goes on from NC_133768.1 coordinate 91,531,677, forward strand.
GGTACACAAGATGGGGTCTTTTATAAGATGGGGTCTTTTACTACAACTACTCAGTAAAAGTTTCATAGGACAATGAGGCCAACTGCTGCCTGCCTGGGGCCCACAGACCTCCAAGAGTTGTCCAAGAAAGAGTGCAATGTGGGTGGGGCTGGCTACACTCTGAGAAAGTACCTTAGGCAATGAGCAAGTTGGGTAGGACACAGTCCCAGGAAGTCATCAGGATGGAGCAGGTGGGTGGAGTAAGCGGAGTTCACCAGGCCAATGGAGATTCAGATTTGGCCATGTGCGGGTGGGCTCAACACAGGAAATGTTGAATCTGCCTGCTGGCTCCACAGGAGAAGGATTCTACACAGGTAAAATGGTGATTGTCCCTCCAGTCCTCACCCTGAATCCACACAACTCAGTCTCTCCCTGGATTTTTCTAATGCCTTCTGAGTCACTGTCCTTCCGCCAGAACCCTGGGTGAGTGTCTGCAAGTGAGATTGTGCACAGGCCCTTTAAGAGGATGTCTGGGTTCCCCACAGACTTCTGTCCCACCCTGTCAGTCAGAATCCCCACTGTTTTTCCCAGTCAGATGTTGTGGGGCTTATTTTTCTGTCACCAGTACTCCAGGCTGGGGAGACTGGTATGGGGTAGGGGTTCCTCACTTCTCCAGGGAGAGACCTCCACAACTGAGATATCCCTCCCAATTGTCAACTACTACATGCAAGTGTGAAGCTGCTCATTCCATGACTCCACCCCTGCTACCAGTCTCAATGTGGCTTGTTCTTTTCATCTTTAGTTATAAAACTTCTGTTCAGCTAGACTTCAGATTGTTCCCCAGGTTGATTGTTCTATAATTTAGTTGTAATTTTAATGTGGTCATGGGGGGAGGCAAGCACAGCCAAGATCTACTCTGCCATCTTGGAACCTGCTCATTTTTGTTGTTGTTGTTTTGAATTCTATTTGTCTGATATTAATAAAGCCACCCCAGCTCGCTTATGATTTCTATTTGAAAAGTATTACTTTTTCCATTTCTTTTGGCCTTTTTACATTTTTTTTTTTAAACACAACTTTTGTTACATTTATTGGGTGACACAGTTAATAAGATTATATGGGTTTTAAGTGTACAATTCTAAATATATCATCTGTATATTACACTGCATGTTCACCACCAAAAGTCAAGTCTCCTTCTGTCACCATACATATTGATCCATTCTTTTACTTTCAACTTATTTGTGTCTTTGAATATAAAGTGTATCTTTTGTAGACAGCATATGGTTGGATTTTTTTTTTAATCCAATTTAATAATTTCTGCCTTTTGGTTGACACGTTTAATCCATTTATATTTATTGTAATTACTTGTAGGGTAAGATTTATGTCTGCCATTTTGCGATTTTTTTCTATACGTCATAACTTTTTGGTGCCTCTGTTACTCCTTTACTGACTTCTGTCTTAAGTCAATATTTTATAATATACCATTTTGATTCTTTTAATGGTTTTTAACTATGTTTTTTAGTTACTTTATTAGTGGTAGTTCTAAGGTTTAAATATACATGCTAGCATAGCAGAATCTACTAACAAATTTATAGTAACTTAATTTCAATAAAATATAGAACCTTTGCTGCAATACAGCTCCCTTCCTTTCCCCCATCCTTTGTGCCATTATTGTTGTATATATTCCATCTATATATGTTATAAACAAAAAATACAGTGTAATAATTATTGCTTTATAAATCTTTGTCTTTTAAAGAACTTAAGAGAATAAACGAAGAAAAATATAGTTGTAGAGTCTTTAACATTAACCTTCATATTTACCATTGCTCATACTCTTCATTTCTTCCTTTGAATTTGAGTTACTGTCTGGTGTCATTCACTTGTTCAAACACAGACTTATCCTCCCACCCCGCCTTTGTCATATATGTTGCATCTTTATATGCTTTAATCCTACCAATACAATTTATAATCAGTATTTTATGCAATTATCTTTTAAATAAGTTCAGAGGAAAATGAGAATGTATGTGTATATAAAAATATTTACATATTTTCTTTCTTTGCATATAGTGGAGTTAACTTTTGGTGTCACTTCCTTTCAGCCTGAAAAATTTTCTTTAACATTTTTTGTAAGGCAGGTTTTCTAGCAACAAATTCTTTTTTTTGTTTAATTGAGAATTTCTTTATTCTGTCTTCATTTTTGAAGGAAATTTGCTGTACAAATGTTGGACAATTAAGTTCACAAACTTTCCACCGTATGCTTACACTGTGAAAAGTTCTTGAACCTAATTGTCTGAACATTGTACGTAGAGTTCTTCATTGACAATTTTTTTTTTTCTTTGAGCACTTCGAAAATGTCATCCCACTGCCTTCTCTCCCACACTATTTCTGGTGAGAAGTTGGCTAATAATCTTATTTTGGTTACCTTTTACATGGTAAGTCATTTTTCTCTTGCTCTTTTCAAGATTTTTGTCTTTGTCTTTCAACAGTTTAAATATGGTGTGTCTGGGTGTGGCTGTCCCTGAATTTATCTTAGTTGAAAGTCATTAATCTTCTTTATTTCTTCAAATATTTTTTCCTTTTTTTTTTCTCTCTCCTTCTCCTTTCCTTCTGGGAGACTCATCATGTGTATGTTGCTACACTTAATAGTGTCCTGTGGTTTCTGAGGCTCTGTTCATTCTTCTTTGCTCTTTTTTTTCATTTTTCTTCATATTGCATGATTTCCATTGATCTGTCCTCAAACTGAGTAATTCTTTTATGATACCAACTCAAATCTTCTGTTCAAACTCTCTAGTGAATTTTTCATTTTGGTTATTAAACTTCACAATTCCAGAGTTTCTATTTGGTTCTTTGTTGTAATTTCCATCTCTTTATTGATATTCCCTATTTGATGAATCTTTGTAATCATGTTGTCCTTTTTTTAAATATAGTCTCCTTTGGTTCTTTGAACTTATTTATAATGGCTTCTATCTGACTGCTAAGTTGAACCTTTGGGCCCACTCAAAGACAATTTTTAATTGTTGCTTTTTCTCCGGTGTATGAATCCACTTTCATGTTTCTTTCAGGTCTCATAAATTTTTGTTGAAAAAAATTGTGTTTTTTAGATTAGCTATTGTAGCAAATCTAAATTCTAGTACCCCAAATGTGGTTGTTGTTGTTGCTTTTGTTTGTTTTTTGCTTGTTGGTGTGCCTGGACTAATTAAGTGGAGCTTATTTCCCCTGTGGTATATGGTCTCTGATGTTTCTGCTCAATTTTTTTTAAACCCGCCTTCCTGAGGGTTGTCCCTGGGTAAGAATAATTTAGTAGTCAGCCAATAATTCCTTAGAGGTTGTGCTTAAAACACCCTTAACTAGCAAGGTCCACTGTCAATGGATTTATGTGTGACATGGGGAATGCTTTCAAAATTCAAACAATTTACAAACCTGCCTTTGTGAGTCCTCACATTCATCCAAGGATGAGTATCTTGCCAGGGCTTTCTTCGTCTTCCCTAAATGGGCACAGCCTTAAACATGTGCACAGATTTCCAGGCCACCAGAGATGAGTGGAATCTTAGCAAGGACCCCTTGTGTCTTCTAATTCATGAATCTCCCTATTAAATATCTGGCTGGTCTGTTTTGTTGATTTTCCCCAACAAGTATCATGACTTCCCAAGCTAACCACAATGTCGACCTTCCTGATTGTTTGCTACTGATATCACTATTGTTTTTGACAACACCCCTGGACATGGATTTTTCTATACTGTGCTCCAAAGTCAGCTGCCTCTGACAGTACTCACTGCCTTTTCTGCCTTCTCAGGGAGAATTTCCCTGTCATGAAACTGGAAAACGGTAGCAACTCCAGGTTAAATTACTGCAGACTCCCACTGTTTTTTACCAAGTGTCATTAAATTTTCTTGAATAAATGCTTCAAAATGTGTATTCTTTTGGTCAATTTCCAGAGTATATTCCTGGTTGTTTAGACAACTTTGTCCAGCCTTCATTCAAGGAGCAAGGATCATGGAGGCAGATTAATCCAGTTTAATCTTCAGAGACCCAGAATAAATAGAACTCCATGGAATGCAGACCATATTACTGAGAGGCCCATGACACTGAATATCTAAGAATATGCTTCCCAAAGTGTGAACGCTGAATCGGTAACATCATACACCCTAAAATCTCCTGTTATAAATGCAGATTCTTTGCCTCCATTCTCAGATATTCTGATTCCATAATCTGCATACTACAGTTAGAGAACTAAAGACCTAAGGCAATAAATATTCAGAAGACATGTTTTAAAGAAGAAATTTCTAAGACTGAAAATTGCATCAAGATTAGTCATTACTTCTTTATCCATTCATCTATCGAAGGACATTTTGGTTGTTTCCATGTCTTGGCGACCGTAAACAAAGCTGCAATGAACATTGGAGCACACGTGTCTTTATCTCTAAATGTTTTCAGATTTTTTGGGTAGATACCCAGAAGAGGGATTGCTGGGTCATATGGCAATTCTATTCGTAATTTTTTGAGGAACCTCCACACTGCCTTCCATAACGGCTGCACCAGTCTGCATTCCCACCAACAGTGTATGAGGGTTCCTTTTTCTCCACAGCCTCTCCAACACTTGTTACTATTTGTCTTGTTGATGATAGCCATTCTGACTGGGGTGAGGTGATATCTCATTGTGGTTTTGATTTGCATTTCTCTGATGATTAGTGATGTTGAGCATTTTTCATATGTCTATTTGCCATTTGTATGTCCTCTTTGGAGAAATGTCTCTTCAAGTCCTCTGCCCATTTTTCAATTGGGTTGTTTGTTTTTTGTTGTTGAGTTGCATGAGTTCCTTGTATATTCTGGATACTAGCCCCGGAGGCACTGTTTGCAAAAATCTTCTCCCATTCAGTTGGTGGCCTCTTTATTTTGTCAATGGTTTCTTTTGCTGTGCAGAAGCTTTTAAGTTTCATATAGTCCCATTCGTTTATTTTAGCTTTTACTTCCATTGCCTTTGGAGTCAAGTTCATAAAATGCTCTTTGAACCCAAGGTCCATAAGTTTAGTACCTATGTTTTCTTCTATGCAGTTTATTGTGTCAGGTCTTATGCTTAAGTCTTTGATCCATTTTGAATTAACTTTGGTACATGGTGACAAATAGCAGTCCAGTTTCATTCTTTTGCACATGGCTATCCAATTCTCCCAGCACCATTTATTGAAGAGGCTGTCTTTGCTCCATTGTATGTTTTAGCTTCTTTGTCAAAATTATCTGTCCATATTTATGTGGTTTTATTTCTGGGTTCTCAATTCTATTCCATTGGTCTATGTGTCTGTTTTCTGCCAATACCATGCTGTTTTGATTATTGTAGCCCTGTAGTACAAGCCAAAGTCAGGAAGTGTGATACCTCCATTATTGTTCTTTTTCTTAAGATTGCTTTGGCTATTCGGGGTCCGTGTGGTTCCAAACAAATCTGATGATTTTTTTGTTCTATTTCTTTAAAATATGCCATTGGGATTTTGATGGGGATTGCATTGAATCTGTATATTGCTTTGGGTAATATGGCCATTTTAACTATGTTGATTCTTCCAATCCATGAGCACGGAATGTCTTTCCATTTCTTTGTGTCTTCTTCAATTTCTTTCAAAAATGTCTTATAGTTTTCAGCATATAGGTCTTTCACATCCTTGGTTAAGTTTATTCCTAGGTATTTTATTCTTTTTGCTGCAATTGCAAAAGGAATTGTTTTCTGTATTTGTTTTACTGAGATTTCATTGTTAGTATATAGGAAAGCAATGGACTTTTGTATGTTGATTTTGTAGCCAGCCACTTTTCTGTATTCGTTGATTGTTTCTTATAGCTTTTTGGTGCAGTCTTTAAGGTTTTCTATACATAGCATCATGTGATCTGCAAAGGTAATTTAACTTCTTCATTCCCAATTTGGAAGCATTTTATTTCTTTCTCTTGCCTGATTGCCCTGGCTAGGACTTCCAACACTGTGTTGAAAAGCAGAGGTGATAGGGGACATCCCTGTCGTGTTCCTGAACGTAGAGCAAAGGGCTTCAGTTTTTCACCATTAATTATGAGATTAGCAGAGGGCTTGTCATATATGGCCTTTATTATGTTAAGGTATTTTCCTTCTATACCCATTTTATTAAGTGTTTTAATCATAAATGGATGTTGTATCTTGTCAAATGCTTTTTCTGCATCAATTGATATAATCATATGATTTTTGTCCTTTATTTTGTTTATGTGATGTATCACATTGATGGATTTGCGTATGTTGAACCATCCTTGTGCCCCGGGGGTGAACCCCACTTGGTCGCGATGAATAATCTTTTTAATGCATTGTTGTATTCGATTTGCTAGAATTCTGTTTAGGATTTTTGCATGGGTATTCCTCAGAGATATTGGTCTGTCGTTTTCTTTTTTGTGCTGTCCTTACCAGGATTTGGTATCAGGGTAATGTTGGCCTCATAAAATGAGTTAGGCAGTACTGTCTCTTCTTTAATATTTTGGAAGAGTTTGAGCAGGATTGGTATTAGATCCTCTTTGAAGGTTTGGTCGAATTCACTAGTGAAGCCATCTGGTCCCGGACTTTTGCTTTTGGGAAGGTTTTGGATGACTGATTCAATTTCGTTACTGGTGATCGGTCTGTTTAGATTTTCCAGTTCTTCATGGTTCAGCCTTGGAAGGCTATATGTTTCTAAGAACTTGTCTATTTCTTCCAGGTTGTTGAATTTGGTGGCATATAGTCCTTCATAGTATTCTTGGATGATCCTTTGTATTTCTGTGGTGTCCATGATAACTTCCCTTTTACGTTTCTGATTTTGTTAATCAGTGTCTTCTCTCTTTTATCTTAGTAAGTCTAGCCAAGGGTTTGTCAATTTTGTTAATCTTTTCAAAGAACCAGCTCTTTGTCCCATTGATTTTTTCTATTGTCTTTTTGTTCTCTATTTCATTTAGTTCTGCTCTAATTTTTGTTATTTCCTTTCTTCTGCTGACCTTGGGTTTTACTAGTTCTTCTTTTTCTAGTTCTTTCAGGTGTAACATGAGGTTATTTATTTGGGAGTTTTCTTGTTTCTTGAGATAGGCCTGTCATGAGATAAATTTCCCTCTTAAAACTGCTTTCGCTGCATCCCAAAATTTTGGTAGGATGTATTTTCATTGTCATTTTTTTCTATGTATCTTTTGATCTCTCCTCTAACTTCTTCTTTGACCAAGTCATTCTTTAAAAGTATGTTGTTTAATCTGCATGTATTTTCCCGCTTTCTTTTTGCAGTTGATATCCAATTTCAAAGCCTTGTGATCAGAGAATATGCTTGGTATGATTTCAATCTTCTTAAATTTGTTGAGACTGATTTTATGTCCCAATATATGGTCTATCCTTGAGAATGTTCCGTGTACACTAGAAAAGAATGTATAGTCTGATGTTTTAGGATGAAGTGCTCTATAAATGTCAATTATGTCCATTTCATCTAATGTGTCATTTAGGGCTGCTATTTCCTTATTTATTTTCTGTTTGGATGATCTATCCATAGCTGTCAATGATGTATTTAAGTCCCCTAGTATAATTGTGTTTTGGTCAATTTCTCCCTTTAGTTCTGTTAGTAGTTGCTTGGTATATTTCGGTGCTCCCTGATTGGGGGCATAAATATTGATGACTGTTATGTCTTCTTGTTGTACAGCCCCTTCACCATTATGAAATGTCCATCTTTGTCTCTTGTTATCTTTTTCACCTTGAAGATTGTTTCATCTGATATCATTATGGCTACACCTGATTTTCTTTGGGTACCATTTGCTTGGAGTGTCAATTTCCACCCTGTCTCTTTGAGTCTATGCTTGTCCTTGTAGCTGAGATGTATCTCTTGGAGACAGCATATGGTTGGGTTTAGTTTTTGATCCAATCTGCTACTCTGTGCCTTTTATTGGTGAGTTCAGTCCATTTACATTTAGGGTGATTATTGATATGTGAGGATTTCCTGTCATTCTATCTTTAGTTTTCTGGTAAGGCTGTGTCTCCATTGTTTCTTTGCCTTTTTGTTGTTGTCTATTATTTCTGTGTGGTGGTATTCTATGATGTTTCCCTCTGTTTCTTCTTTTATTTCAGTATATATTTCAGTTCTGGATTTTTTTGAGTGGTTACCCTTAAGTTTATGTAAAAGAAAGTTTGATATTTAGAGTATTCCATTTTCTTCAGCACGCTTACTTTCTCCATTCCCATATTCCGGTTCAGGCCTTTATTCTCCCCCTTTTTGAGTTTTGGTTGCCACAAATTCTCCCTGTTGATGGTGGTCGAATAGCCTCCTTTAGTATTTCTTGTAGTGCAGGTCGTGTATTAGAAAATTCCCTCAGCTTCTGTATGTCTGGAAAGGTCTTTATTCCTCCTTCATATCTAAAGGATATCTTTGCTGGATATATTATTCTTGGCTCATGATTTCTCTCTTTCAATAGTTTGAATATTTGGTTCCACTCCCTCCTGGCTTGTAGAGTTTCTGCTGAAAAATCTGATGATAATCTAATGGGCTTTCCTTTGTAAGTTACCGTCTTCTTTTCCCTGGCTGCCTTGAGGATTCTTTCTTTGTCGTTGATTTTAGACAGCTTCAATACAATGTGCCTTGGAGAAGGCCTGTTGGGATTGAGGTAACTAGGTGTTCTATTTGCTTCTTGGATTCGAGGTCCAGTTCTGTCCACAAATTTGGGAAGTTCTCATCGACAATTTGTTTGAATATATTCTCTGTTCCTTCTCTCTTTCTTCTCCTTCTGGTATGCCCATTATTCTTATATTGCTCTTTCTGATGGAGTCAGAAAGTTCTTGTAAGTTCTTTCATTTCTTTTAAGTCTCAAGTCTCTTTCTTCTATCATCTGTGTAATTTCCAGGTTTCTATCTTCGATGTCACTGATTCTTTCCTCCATCTGGTCAACTCTACTACCTAAGCTGGTTATTTCATTCTTAATTTCTTCTATTGAGTTCTTAATCTCCAGAAATTCTATTTGGTTCTTTTTTAAAATTTCAATCTCTTTCGTAAAATGCTCATGCTGTTCTTTGATTGTGTTTCTGAGTTCATTTAACTGCCTATCTGTGTTTTCTTGTATCTCGTTGAGTTTTTTCAGAACTGCAATCTTGAATTCTCTGTCATTTAAGTCACATATTTCTGTGTCTTTAAGTACCTTTCCTGGAGATTTTTCACTTTCTTTCTGAGCTATCTTGTTGCCTTGGTTATTCATGGCAATTACTGTTTTACTATTTCTCTTCCTAGACATCTACAGGAGTGGCTTCTGCAACATGTTGATAAGAAGCGGTCTTTTTGTTTTCCAGTAATTGTCGGTAGAATGTTTTATTTTTTCTACAACTGCAGTTTATTTTTCTTGTCCCACATGGTAGTGCTATGTTTTCTCCGCACTATTCCAGTTTCTCACACAATGGGGGGATTCCCTGGGAGACGGGTTTCTGCTCTGTTAATAGTTCATCTAGGTCACAGGCGCAGTGTCCCAGTGGGTATGCGGAGAGCTTTTGATGTTCCAAAGCTCTTCCAGCTCCTGATTCAGAGCCCGTATGTGTCAGCAGTTCTGTTTACTCCTGCAGGGATACGCCCAGATAGGTGGGGCCAGGGGCGGCGTGAGTTGTGAGAGGTGGCCCAGAGCAATGGCGGCGACCACCACCACCTCCGGTCCTGCTTCTAAAGCTCCCTCCCCTTTGCCGGAACTAGTTGGGCTGCGAATTTGTGTCTGTGGTCCACAGTTCTCAGAACAGCAAGTATTCTGTTCTTTTGCTCTGACACTGTAACTGTTCCGTTTCTAGCACTGGGGCAGGTGGGGGCAGGGCGAGCTCTGGGAGGGTTGGGAGGGGGCGGCTAGTCTCAGTGCCTAAGGCTCCGTTCTCTGCTCAGCAATGAGGGCTTAAATGCCGTTTTCAGCCTTCTTCCCTCAGTCTTTTCTCCGAGATCTCTGCCGTGAGCGTGGTTTCAGCGGGTTATATGCTGTCCCCTCAGCCCTGTGGGCCATAAGCGGAGCCCTACAGTCCGAGTTCTTCCCTCTTCCGCAGCTGCGGTAGTTCTGGGAAGCAGCGAGCTCGGAGCACTGAGCTAGGTCTGCATCCTGCGGCCGCATGGCTCCGTCTCCGCACTTCTCCCTTCCCTCCTCCTCGCCTCCGCTCGCGCGAATCTCCCACCTGTAGGTGATTTCGGTAGTGGGCCTCTTCATCTTGCCTGTCTGCTGTGCAGGGACTCCTTTGTGGAGTTTCTGTTGTTCGATTCATTGTAAATTCCAGGGGAGCTTTACAGAGGCTCACCTCACGCCGCCATTTTTCCAGAACTGAAGTTGTTTTTCAATCTAGTTGTGGGGTGGGGGCACGCAGCTCAGCTCCAAGTCAAGTCATTGCTTTCAATCTAGTTGTGGAGGGCGTAGCTCACTGGCCCATGTGGGACTCGAACCGGAGACCTTGGTGTTATGAGCACCTCACTCTAACCACTGACCCAACCAGCTGCCCACCAGCGGCCCAACTCCAAGCTCAAGCTGTTGTCTCTCACTGGCCCAGGTGGGAATCGAATCGGCGACCTTGGTGTATATGAGCACCGCCATCCAACCACTGAGCCCGCTCACCAGAGGCTCACCTCCAAGCTCAAGCCATTGTTTTCAATCTAGTTGTAGAGGTTGCAGTTCACTGGCCCATGTGGGAAGAATGGCAACCTTGTTTTTAAGAGCTGAGCTCTAATCAACTGAGCCATCCAGCTTCCCCTCACATGGAATTTTTGAAGAGGTTTTTAAAGAGGCAGATTTCACACTATATTGCAGCTATTGTTTACCCCTCACAGACCTTAGACTATGGGACAAGGGAAAGGCTAACTCTTATGAGGACAGCCACAGTGCTAGAGTGGGCAGACTCAGACAAAGCATTTCAGGGACAAAGAAGGAGGGGATATAAAGCTCTTGGATACACAGTATAAACTTGATAATAATTATGGAAAGGGGGAGAGGAAAGAGCAAGAGAGAGAAGAGACCTGAAGGGGACTATAGAGTCATTGATTCTAAATTACATTCCAAAATTAAAATGATAATAATATTCCCTTATATGTATAACTTTCCCCAATTTTCAAAATTATTTCACTTCCATTTTTTATTTTGTTTGTTTGTTTCTTCTTCTCAAACATCCTCTGAGTTTGGCAGGGCAAGAATTATTACACCTAGCCTCTTATACTATCTCACAATTTTGTTGTCATTTATTTCTATATAATTATGGAGCCAGACTTCCTGGGTTTAAATCTGTCTTCTGTCACTTACTAGTTGTGTGACCTTGGGCAAGTTAGCTCATGTGTGACTCAGTTTCCATACCTGAAAAAATGATACAAGTTTGTGTGCACATGTGATAGTATTACCTACTACATAAACTTTCTCAGAGTATGAAATGAGTTAATATTTTTAAAGTGCTTGGAAGATAGCCTGGTACATAGCATTCACTATATATATGATTGGTAAATACATAAGTTACCAGCTGGGAAATTTACTAGCTATGTGACCTTAGGCCTAAATATCTTCATCTGGAAAATGGGGGGTGACAGTATATGCCCCACAAAATTGTGGTTAAATTTATTGTCAGTTATTCATGTTGGGAGTGCAAATTAGAGCCAGCCTTTTGGATAATAATTTGTCTCTATGTATAAAAGTCTTTAATTTTTAATATCAAACAACTAAAATTAATTTCTATAACTCTAGAAGTAATCCAAAACATGGTGGTCGTGGGATATTTCCCCATGATTAAAAGTCATTGTGAAAGAATTTATAATCATGGAAAGAAGGAAGCAACAACAGAGAAATTGTTAAGTAAATTATGGTATATCCACTTGGTAGAACATTTTACAGCCATTAAAAATGACAGTAATAAAGGTGTTACTCTAACATAGAAAATGCTTATGTTATAACCAGCTAGTAAATTATATGCATAGCATTATTATAATTATGTTAGAAAATGATATTCCTGTTTTTTAAAAATATTTTTCAAAATTATAAGTGATTATTTGAGATTACAAAATTAAAGTTTTCTTCATTTTTTTTAGTTTTCCAAACTGTCTATTCTTTCATTTTGTTTAAATATAAGTGTTTTTTTTTAATTAAATTTATTGGGGTGACAAGTTTAAATAATGCTAAGCTGTGCCCTGTCTACATAACACACTTAGTGTAATGATTAAAGGAGATTCTAACATGTATGGAAGATATTTGTAAACTCTCACATAACAATCTGATGTAAGGTTTTATTATTTCATGGAGAGCTTTATGAAGTATGTACAGCCAGACTCACACGTGTATTCATTAAATGGCACTTCTGTGTAGTGCTTCCCACATTTTCACATCAGGACACACATATAAAATTCAAATGTTTGTCAGCACAGTGAGGAAAATGAATCAGGTTGCTTGCAGCCAGAGGAATGGGCCAGGGTTCTGGCCACTCCAGGCCCTGCCCCACCTGAGGGTGAGAAGACCAATATCTCTGCACACCAAATGGGAATTCTCTGCTCTATTGGCCTTATAATTTTTTTAAAAGAGGTCAAGAAATGTAGAGTCCAAAGATGCAACACTTAGTGACCTTGGACGTTTCACTTCACCTCTCAATCACAAATGGTGATAGCAGTATTCCTTTCCTTCCCAGCACTGAAGGTAAAGTGAGTATCAAATGAAATGATGGATATGAAAGTGCTTTGTTTGGAAAGAGAGAAGATAAGGGCGTGTGGTAAACACTGGTTATTAGTTCACATTTAAATCCCAGGAAGAGGCTTCAACACCAAGGAGACTAGAAGCCAGCACATTTTCAATGATACACATATGCTGTTCATTTATTGTGCAAGTTTTTTTTTAAAAAAAAATTTATTTTATTAAATTTATTGGGGTGACAATTGTTAGTAAAATTACATAGATTTCAGGTGTACAATTCTGTATTACATCATCTATAAATCCCATTGTGTGTTCATCACCCAGAGTCAGTTCTCCTTCCATCACCATATATTCGATCCCCCTTACCCTCATCTCCCACCCCCCACAGTTCTTACTGAGTGCTGACTGCTCACAAAACATTGTGCTAGGTGCTGAGAATCAAATTTTCCTATTCTCCTAAGAAAAAATTGATTTGTTCTTTGGCCATGGCAACAAGTAAACCCCAGAGCCATTTCTTTTGTCAGTGATATTTTGTACTAGTAATCATGATTCTGAGAGCCCACCAATCAGTGGTAGCCCCATGCCTGGGAAAGTCAGCCAGTCAACAGAAGATACACTCCAGTAATCATGTTACTATAGCTAAAGATGTAAAGTCCCTAAAGACTTCAGCTTCTGAAGTTCACCAATTCCTGAATCCCACGTTTTCCAAAACCCTACATAAGGTAAATTCTCTGCTTTTCTCAAAGAATTTACACCTTGTAAGTGAAGCTCTCTCTTGCTTAAGAAGCAATTAATTCAACTTTTTGTTTCAGCCATTGAGTAATAGCCTTCAACACTACTGAGACATGATATATAAATGAGCCAAAGTTGACCTCTGTATATTAGCCCTATGCTGTTGACTTCATAGCAGGCTGGGATCTGTCAGCTGAAAAATCAGTAGGCACCAAACTCAAACTTTTACACATCGAATTGTTTCATATATAGCCGAAATAGGCAAATATTGAACCATTTAGAGCCTACCTGCTTTGCATACCATGAAAAACTGCACCTAACATCTGCCAGGCATAGATAAGATAAACCCTATGGCTATAAAATACCACAAGCTGCTGCTGCTCTTCAGAGCTCTCTGACCCAGAGAATCCCCGTTATACTGCTAAGCAACCTCATCTGGACATGTAAGCTCCTCCGATTTCCCTCTTCCCAGTTAGTTTCTTGCCATCCTCCCTTTCTGTGTAATGGCCCTATACTGTAGCCTTTAGAAGTTCTCATGCTGTAAGGAACTTTTCTTCTACACCTGGCATGCAAACCTGTCAAATTGGCACCCAAATAAATCTAACAGTGTTACTGCCACCTTGTGGTCCTATATTCTTTTCCTTGGTCAGCTCCCATATGCTTTCTTTCTTTTTTTTTTTTTCTTTTTTTTTTTTTTTTTTTCCTTTTTCTAGACTTACTACAAAGAGAAATTAGCCTGGCTTGACCTTCTGCCCACCGCGAGTTCTCAGGTTAATGGGGAGTTATGAAAAATCCATTCAGATCAGTGGCCCTTGATAGATATAAACTATAAGTGGTCATATTTGGGAGGAGGAAAAAGGTCACTGTGAGTAGGGTTATACCAGGATAACTTCCTGGAAAAGGTGGAAATTGAACGGAGGCAGTGAGATGACTAGGCAGAGACAAGGATATAAAAACCAAAAGATAAAACCAAGAGAAAACAGGTTAAACCACTCATCAAAATTTATTTTTTAAAAATTCTAAATCTTTTTCAAGGGCCTAGACAAATTAAGTTTCCTAACACAGGCCAAATACTGAAAGCTAGTTTCTACCAAGTAGATATGTATCTAAGTAGTGTCTCAAAGTATTTTTTTACCCCATTCAATTGTCACTAGAGTAAGAACACTGCACATGAGAATGGTCACAGGCTAAGTAGTGTGTGCATCACGATATAGATCAGCTTGATGACCCATTTGTCCCTGGGTCTACATAACCCCAGAGAGAAATAACCTTTGTAAACCCCAGAGAGAAATAACTTTTGTAAACACACAGGAAAGATTATATTTTACCATGGCTTTTCAAACACAAAAGGAATGCTCATAAATATTATTTGATTTCACTGGTAACAGCCGTTGCTCACAGGAAAATAAAACCATGCTTCTCCACTGTCCCCAGTCTTCCGAAGGCATCCCACTGCCATGATCAGGTTATCCTCTTTGAAACAAAGTAGCTTTTAATAAAGTGGGTCGCTGGCAGGGAGAACCTGATATGATCTCACACCTGTTATAGTAGGATTTAATTCTGCTTCAGATGTGCTAGTTTTAATAAAAAAGGATTGAGCAAATTGAAAATAAATTACATGGAAAGGTCAGGCTTATTACTTGTACAGTTATGTTAACTCCCCCACCAACACTTTTAGAGATGGTATTTATGAGACCTTTTGATTTGGGAGAGAGAGGTTTAAAATACATCTACAATTTCCCCTTTATTTGTAGTGGTACTTCATTCTCAAGTGTCAATTCCAAGCACTTAAGTATGGCATTCTTTAACAAGAATAAATTTTAAAAGTATGAGATGTTTACAGAATACTGTTATTCAATATATTAATAACACAAGCTTTTCTATCCAGTGTGAAGTTAGAAAAACCCATCCAGTTTATGCAGCATGATAACTAATTTTAGTGCATGTGGAGCACTTATTAAAAATGTGTTGACTTTTTGTTTCAGAGTAATACTCCATTGTATAAATGTACCGCAATTTCTTTATCCAATTGTCTATCAATGGGCATTTCAGTTCTAAAAACTATGTATGGTGTCAGATGGGTACTAGACTTATCAGGGGGATCACTTCCTAAATTATATAAATGCCTAACCACTGTGTTGCACACCTGAAACTAATATAAAATAATGTTGAATGTCACCTATAAATAAATAAATATATGTATACATTTTTAAGAAAGGAAAAAAACTATATTGAAATTGCAATACTCAAACATACCAATAACAAAAGATGAATGCAAGTAATGTATATACATTTTTGGCACCCCTAGTGTGTGTGAGTGTGTGTGTGTGTGTGTGTGTGTGTGTGTGTGTATGTGTATGTATGTGTGTATTCATGGGATATAAAGTACAGCATAGGGAATATAGTCAATGGTATTGTAATAGCTATTAAGAGGATTAAGATGTCAGAGGAATAGTAGACTTGTTGGGCTTATAACTTTTTGAGAGGTGTAAATGTCTAATCATGATACTGTTTTGTACATCTGAAACTAATAAAAAAAGAATGCATTGACTTCTAATTTGAAAGAATATATTCCTCTGACACAGAATCTCCTCTGCCAGAAGAGGAGCTTGCTTTATTTAGTAACTAGGGATGGATTGACCAACCCAAGATTATTTTCCAGATATTTATAATGGGACATTCAAGTAGATATAGTGAGTTTGTTTCTTTGCTCAGTTCAATTTAACTAGAAGGGTTCCCATAAGCAATTCCAAATGTCCTTCCTTTTTCATAGGTTGGTTTCATGATCTACCTATCAAACATAACAGAATGTTGAAGGGGACTACGCCTATTGCCCCCAAATTGGTGACTACAGTCCAAAGCTGAAGAGAAATAATAATAATAACAATAATAATAATAATAATAATAATACAACGAACAACAGCATGAAATTTATTATGTACCAGGCACTGCACTAGAACTTCTCAAAATCTAAACTAATTAGTCCTTATCATAACCTTATCAATGTACATATTATTATGATCCCCATGTTAGATATGAGGAAACTGAAGCACAGAAAACTTAAGTAAGCTGCCCGGGGACACACAGTTTGTAAGTGGAAGAGTCAGGATTTGAACTCAGGCACTCTAGCTCCAGACATGAAGTGTCTTGTTGGCTAGACTCTCATATTCTAAAGAGTCACCAGGTTCACATCATAAAACTGGCAGCGTAAAGCAAGCCTCTTGAAATCCCCCCTGGAATATAGAACAAATTGCACAACTATAACTCCACAAAGGACTCCCTGCACAGTAGACAGGCAAGACTAAGAGACACACTACTGAAATCATCTAAAGGAGGGTAAATTGTGCAAGCCAGGAAGGAGGGAAGGGAGAAGTATGAAGACGGGGCCATGTGGGCACAGGATGCAGACGTAGCTTAGTGCTCCAAGCTCACTGCATTCCAGAACTAATGCAGCTAAGGGAGAGGGAAGAACTCAGACTGCTAGGTATCCAATTATGGCTCACAGAGCTGAGGGGACAGCATATAACATTGCTGAACACAACGCACATGGCAGAGACCTTGGAGCAAAGACTGAGGGAACAAGGCTGAAAACAATGGTTTAAGCCCTCACTACAGAGCAGAGAATGGAAGCCTTAGGCACTGAGACTAGCCACCCTCTCCCCACCCTCCAAGAGCTCGCCCCGCCCCCACCTGCCTGGTGCTAGAAGTGGAACAGTAGCAGTGTCAGATCAAAAGAACAGAATATTTGCAGTTCTGAGAACTGTGACATAAAAACAGACTCACAGCCGAACTAGTTCGGCAAAGGGGAGTGAGCTATGGAAGGAGGACTAGCTGTGGTGCTGGTCGTCCCCATTGCTCTGGGCCACCTCTCACAACTAACCCTGACTCTGTCCCCAACTTTTTGGTGGATCTCTGCAGGAGAAAACAGAGCTGCTAAAACACACGGGTTATGAATCTGGGGCAGGAAGAGCTTTGGAACTTCAGAAGATCTCCACAACCGCCCCACCCCCATGGATGCGACACCCAGGTGCACTGCTCACAGAGGAGAATCCTGACTTCCAGGGAATCCCCCCATAGTGTGAGAAGCCAGACTACTGCACAGAAAATATAACACTAAAGTGTGAGAGACAATAAAAGGTTACAGTCAGAGAGAAAATAAAACATTCTACCAACACCTACTGGAAAACAAAAGAAAGACCTCGTTCTATCAACGTGTTGCAGAACTCACTCATGTAGATGTCTAAGAAGAGAAATAATAAATCATTAATTGCCATGAATAACCAAGATAACAAGACAGCTCAGAAATAAAATGAAAAGTCTCCAGAAAATGAACTTAAAGACATGGAAATATGTGACTTAAATGACAGAGAATTCAAGATTGCAGTTCTGAAAAAACTCAACGATATACAAGAAAACACATAAAGGCAGTTTAATGAACTCAGAAACACAATCAAAGAACAAAAGGAACATTTTACCAAAGAGATTGAAATTAAAAAAAAAATAACCAAATAGAATTTCTGGAGATTAAGAACTCAATAAAAGAAATGAAGAATGAAATAACCAGCTTAGGTAGTAGAGTTGACCAGATGGAGAAAAGAATCAGTGACATCAAAGATAGAAATCTGGAAATGACACAGATGGAAGAAGACAGAGACTTGAGACTTAAAAGAAATGAAAGGACTCTATAAGAACTTTCTGACTCCATCAGAAAGAGCAATATGAGAATAATGGACATACCAGAAGAGAAGAAAAAGAGAAGGGAACAGAGAGTACGTTCAAACAAACAGTCGACGAGAATTTCCCAAACTTGTGGAAAGAAGTGGATCCTCGAATTCAAGAAGTGAATAGAACACCTAATTACCTAAACCTCAAGAGGCCTTCTCCAAAACACATTGTATTGAAGCTATCAAAATTAATGACAAAAAAAGAATTCTCAGGGCCAGCCCGGTGGCTCAGGCAGTTGGAGCACCAAACTCCTAACTCAGATGGCTGCCAGTTTGATTCCCACATGGGCCAGTGGGCTCTCAACCACAAGGTTGCCAGTTCAATTCCTCGAGTCCCGCAAGGGACGAGGGGCTCCACCCCCTGCAACTAAGATTGAACACAGCACCTTGAGCTGAGCTGCCTCTGAGCTCCCGGATGTCTCAGTTGGTTGGAGGGCGTCCTCTCAACCACAAAGTTGCTGGTTCGACTCCCGCAAGGGATGGTGGGCTGCACCCCCTGCAACTAGCAACAGCAACTGGACAGGGAGCTGAGCTGCACCCTCCACAACTAAGACTGAAAGGACAACAACTTGAAGCTGAACAGCACCCTCCACAACTAAGACTGAAAGGACAACAACTTGACTTGGAAAAAAGTCCTGGAAGTACACACTGTTCCCCAATAAAGTCCTGTTCCCCTTCCCCAATAAAATCTTTAAAAAAAAAAAAAGAAGAAAGAAAGAAAGAAAGAAAGAAAGAAAGAAAGAAAGAAAGAAAGAAAGAAAGAAAGAAAGAAAGAAAGAAAGAAAGAAAGAATTCTCAAGGCAGTCAGGGAAAAGAAGATGGTAACCTACAAAGGAAAGCCCATTAGATTATCATCAGATATTTCAGCAAAAACTCTACAAGTCTGAAGGTAGTGGAAACAAATGTTCAAACTACTGAAAGAGAGAAATTATGAGCCAAGAATAATATATCCAGCAAAGATATCCTTTAGATATGAGGGAGGAATAAAGACCTTTCCAGATATACAGAAGAAGACGGAATTTCCTAACACAATACCTGCACTAAAAGAAATACTGAAGGAGGCTATTTGACCAGCATAAATAGGGATAATTTGTGAAATTTAAATATCTAAATATCAAAAGGGGGAGAGTAAAGGCCTGAACCAGAACATGGGAATGGAGAAAGTAAGCTTGCTGAAGAAAATGGAATACTCTAAATATAAAACTTTCTTTTACGTACAATTAATGGTAACTACTCAAAAAAAATCCAGAACTAAAAAATACAATGTACAAAGGAAGAAACAGAGGGAAAAATCATAGAATACAACAACACTGAAATAGTAGACAACAATAAAAGGCAAAGAAACAATGGAGACACAGTCTTCACAAAGATAGAATTATAGGAAGTACACATATATCAATAACCACCCTAAATGTAAATGGACTTAACTCACCAATAAAGGCACAGAGTAGCAGATTGCATCAAAAACCTAAACCCAACCATATGCTGTCTCCAAGAGACATATCTTAGCTACAAGGACAAACATAGACTCAAAGTGAAAGGGTGGAAATTGACATGCCAAGCAAATGGTATCCACAGAAACTCCAGTGTATTCATACTCATATCAGATGTAACAGACTTCAGGATAAAAAAGGTAACAAGAGACAAAGATGGATATTTTGTAATGATTAAAGGGATTATACAACAAGAAGACACAACAATCATCAATATTTATGCCCCCAATCAGGGAGCACCAAAATATACCAAGCAACTACTAACAGAACTAAAGGGAGAAATTCACCAAAGCACAATTATAGTAGGGGACCTAAATACATCATTGACAGCTATGGATAGATCATCCAAACAGAAAATAAATAATGCAATAGCAGTCCTAAATGACACATCAGACGAAATGGACATAATTGACATTTACAGAACACTTCATCATAGAACATAACACTATACATTATTTTCTACTGTACATGGAACAGTCTCAAGTATAGACCATACATTGGGACATAAAACTAGCCTCAGCAAATTTAAGAAGATTGAAATCATACCACGCATATTCTCTGATCACAAGGCTTTGAAATTGGATATCAACTGCAAAAAGAAAGCAGGAAAAAACACAAATACGTGGACATTAAACAACATACTTTTAAACAACGACCAGGTCAAAGAAGAAATAAGAGGAGTGATCAAAAGATACATAGAAACAAATGAGAATGAACGTACATCCTACCAAAATTTTTGGGATGCAGCGAAAGCAGTTTTAAGAGGGAAATTTATATCATTACAGGCCTCTCTAAATAAACAGGAAAAATCCCACATAAATAACCTCATGTTACACCTTAAAGAACTAAAAAAGAACAAGTGAACCCCAAGGTGAGCAGAAGAAAGGAAATAACAAAAATCAGAGCAGAACTAAATGAAATAGAGAACAAAAAGACAATAGAAAAAATCCATGTGACAAAGATCTGGTTCTTTGAAAAGATTAATAAAATGAACAAACACTTGGCTAGACTCACTAAGATAAAAAGAGAAAAAACACTGATAAACAAAATCAGAAATGAAAGAGGGGAAGTTATCACAGATGTCACAGAAATACAAAGGATCGTCCAAGAATAACATGAAGGACTATATGCCACCAAATTCAATAACCTAAAAGAAAGGGACAAGTTCATAGAAACATATAGCCTTCCTAGGCTGAATCACGAAGAACTGGAAAACCTAAATAAACTGATGAACCATAAAGAAATTGAATCAGTTATCTGAAACGTTCCCAAAAGCAAAAGTCCGGGACCAGATGGCTTCACTAGTGAATTCTACCAAACCTTCAAAGAAGATATAATATCTGTGCTACTCAAACACTTCCAAAAAAACTGAAGAAGAGACAGTACTCCCTAACTCATTTTATGAGGCCAACATTATCCTGATACAAAACCTGGCAGGGGCAACACAAAAAAAGAGAACTACAGACAAATATCTCTGATGAATACAGATGCAAAAATCCTTAACAGAATTCTAGCAAATCAAATGCAACAATGCAATGAAAACATTATTCATTACGACCAAGTGGGGTTCATCCCAGGGGCACAGGATGGTTCAACATACACAAATCCATCAATGTGATACATCACATAAACAAAATAAAGACAAAAATCATATGATTATATCAATTGATACAGAAAAAGCATTTGACAAGAACAACATCCATTTATGATTAAAACACTTAATAAAATGGGTATAGAAGGAAAATACTGTAACATAATAAAGGCCATATGTGACAAACCCTCAGCTAATATCATAATTAATGGTGAAAAACTGAAGCTCTATGTTCAGTAACATGACAGGGCTGTTCCCTATCACCTCTAATTTTCAATATAGTGTTAGAAGTCCATGCCAGAGCAATTTCTATGTTTAATAACATGACAAGGCTGTCCCCTATCACCTCTAATTTTCAATATAGTGTTGGAAGTCCTTGCCAGAGCAATCAGGCAAGAGAAAGAAATAAAAGGCATCCAAATTGGGAATGAAGAAGTTAAATTGTCACTCTTTGCAAATGACATGATGCTATATATATAGGAAACACTGAAGACTCCACCAAAAAGGTATTAAAAACAATAATCGAATGCAGTCAAGTTGCTGGCTACAAAATCAATGTACAAAAATCCATTGCATTCCCAGGTACTAAAAATGAAATCTCAGAAAAAGGAATAAAAAGAACAATCCCTTTTGCAATTGCAACAAAAAGAATAAAATACCTAGGAATAAACTTTAAAAAAGAAGTAAAAGACCTATATGATGAAAACTATAAGATATTTTTTAAAGAAATTGAAGAAGACACACAGAAATTGAAAGACATTTCATGCTCATTTATTGGAAGAATCAACATAGTTAAAATGGCCGTATAACCCAAAGCAATATACAGATTTAATGCATTCCCAATCAAAATCCCAATGGCATTTTTTAAAGATATAGAACAAAAAATCATCAGCTTTGTTTGGAACCACAAAAGACCCCAAATAGCCAAAGCAATCCTAAGAAAACAGAACAATGCTGGAGATATCACACTCCCTGACTTTAGCTTGTACTACAGGGCAACAATAATCAAAACAGTATGGTATTGGCAGAAAAACAGACACATAGACCAATGGAATAGAATTGAGAACCCGGAATTAAACC
This sequence comes from Rhinolophus sinicus, assembly GCF_036562045.2. NCBI lineage: Eukaryota > Metazoa > Chordata > Mammalia > Chiroptera > Rhinolophidae > Rhinolophus > Rhinolophus sinicus. Next base: position 91,553,879 of record NC_133768.1, read on the forward strand.
CACATAAATGTGGACAGATAATTTTTGACAAGGAAAACAAAACACATACAATGGAGAAAAGACAGCCTCTTCAATAAATGTTGCTGGCAGAGTTGGAAAGCCACATGCAAAAAAAAGTATGAAACTGGACTGCCATCTGTCACCATGTACCAAAATTAATTCAAAATGGATCAAAAACCTAAGCATGAGACCTGAAAAAATAAACTGCATAGAAGAAAACATAGGTACTAAACTTATGGACCTTGGGTTCAAAGAGCATTTTATGAATTTGACTCCGAAGGCAAGGGAAGTAAAAGCTAAAATAAATGAATGGGACTGTATCAAACTTAAAAGCTTCTGCACAGCAACCGAAACCATCGACAACATAAAGAGGCACCCAACTGAATGGGAGACGATTTTTGCCCATTGGAGGAAGATTGTTCCTCCAATAAGGGGCTAATATCCTAAATATACAAGGAACTCATACAACTCAACAACGAAAAACACAAACAAAATTGAAAAATGGGCAGAGGACCTGAAGAACATTTCTCCAAAGACGACATACAAATGGCAAATAGACATATGAAAAAGTGCTCAACATCACTAATCATCAGAGAAATGCAAATAAAAATTACAATGAGATATCACCTCACCCCAGTTAGAATGGCTGTCATCAACAAGACCAATAATAAGTGTTGGAGAGGCTGTGGAGTAAAAGAAACCCTTATACACTGTTGTTGGGAACGCGGACTGGTGCAGCGGCTATGGAAGACAGTGTGGAGGTTCCTCAAAAAATTAACAGTAGAATTAACATATGACCCACCAATCCCTCTCCTGGGTAACTACTCAAAAGATCTGAAAATATTTATCCATAAAGACATGTGTGTTCCAATGTTCATTGCAGCTTTATTTATGGTGGCCAAGAAATGGAAGCAACCAAAATATCCTTCGATAGATGAATGGATAAAGAAGTTGTGGGGAGTGACGTCACAGGAATGGCGGCAGCAGGGCGCACTTTTTGAGTTCTCCGTCCGATTTTATCAGAAACGGGAAGCTTATAACCCATCAAAGGACTCTCTGCTCATCACGCAGAACAGCAAAGAGACTCTCGCAGGGATTACTTGCAGGTGGGGAAAAATTGGGCGAGCAGGGGAAGAAGGAAGGGAGTGGAGCGGAGACACGCCGCACCTGCGGCGGCGGTGGGAACGCGGGGTGGAATCGCGGTCCACACCTGTGGCTGTAGAAATTCGGCCCCCACCCTTGGGTTGTGGAAATCTGCTCCGCACCAGTTCCTGTGAAATTCCAGCCCACACCCACGGCTACAGATACGCAGGATATCCCAGGACGGAGGGGAGCGCGGAAGCCAGGAGGTGGGCGCTTTGCCCTGCATCCGGCGGCGGACCTCTCCCGCCGCAGGGGCAGCATATCCAGCATTTGAGGCAATAACTTCAGCTAATAACCTCAGTTGGGTCTTGGGCTGGACAAGGGACACAGACTCCGTGCCTGGGCGCCTCCCCCCGCTCTTCCGACCCTACCCCCACCTTTCTAGAGACTTGATCTAGCCCCTGCACTAAGGAGCAGTGGCGGATTACGGAGGAGCCTTGGTGCCCGGGCTCCGGGAGGGCGGGCGGGTGGCTCTGGCCCAAGGAGGAGGCTGGGAGCTGGACTGGGAGAGGGGGGAGTCTTCTGTCCCCAGCCACCGCCTTTTCTGGCCCACGGGAAGAGTGTAAGACAGCGGGGCTGGGAAAGAGAAGACCCCTCCTTCCATACCCAGCCCCCACCCTTTCTGGCCAGCCTAGGGCGGGGCAACCACATCCCCAGCTGCAGAGATGCGGGGGTTCCCAGGACAAGAGAGAGAATGCAAAAGCCAGGTGGCGGACTCTTTGCTCTGCGTCCCACAGCGGACCTCTCCCCCCGCGGAGGCAGCATGTCTGGCATTTGAGACTATTAGCCTTAGCTGATACCCCCAGTTGGGCCTCAGTCCAGACAAAGGACACAAACTCCACACCTGGGCCCCTCCCCCCGCTCTTCCAGTCCTACCCCCACCCTTCCAGAGACTTGAACTGGCTCCTGATCTGAAGAGCAGTGTCAGATTACAGAGGAGCCTTGGTGTTTGGGCCCGGGGAAGACTGGCCGGCAGCTCGGGCCCAGGGAAGAGGCTGAGAAGGGTGTGGTTTGCGCTGGCCTAGGAGACGGGAGACTCCTCCATCCCCAACCACCACCGTTTCTGGCCTGCGGGTGGGGTGTGACACAGCTGGGCTGGGAAAGAGATGACCCCTCTTTCCATCCCCAGCCCCCACCCTTTCTGGCCTGCCTGGGGCGGGGCAATTACATCGGCGGAGGCATTCCCAGGGATCAGCAGTAAGTGGCAGACGCAGCTCTCAGCTTCCAGCAGCTGAGTAATCTCCCGCCCGCCACACACACACACACACACAGGGAAGAGGTGCCCTAAGACTCAGGAGAACTGGACACAGGGCTGGTGGTGATACTCTCAGTGTGCATATGTGCAGGCAAGGGCAGAAACTGCACTGGCTTTGTAAAAACTACTGTCCAGACCCCTTAGCCCCACGCATCTAAAGCTGCAGCCCCATCATCACTCTGGGCACCAGGTGACCGGCTCTACCTGCACAACACGCAGGGGACTCTGTGCTACAGCAGAGAACAACCTGGAGATTACTTGGTGGGCTTAAGCCACAACTGGCGCTGTTTTTTGTTCTGTTTTGATTTGTCTTTATCTCTTTGACATCTTTGTCTGTGTCGAGTGGGGGTTGTCGATTGTTTTTTACATGTGAATGTATTTGATTTTTTCCTTGTTGTTGTTGTTGTGCTTGGTGATTTGCTTTGTTCTGTAATTGCCCTACCAGTGCCCAGCTTAAGAGGCACAAGATTCAACATACCCAGCGGCCAACTCCAGACCAAGCCAGAGTACTACCGGGTTTGACCTACAAGTGACACACCCAGGGGGGATTCTTTACAGGCACATTGAGGCCAAACCACATCTAAGCGGTCAACCCTCACGCAGCAGACACCCTGCGTGGGCAGAGCCAAGTCTCACAACTAGTCAGCATAGGAGTTAACCCCACCTACTCACAAGCAAAAAGCAACTAAGGATCTTCTTTAATAGGACAATATACACAACACAAGAGTCACTTTCGGAGCACACGCAGGGGAGAAGAATGAAGTAGTGCAAGTGAAATATAAAGGACATTTATTACATACTAATCCAGCAAGAACTAAGAACTCCAGGGCATCTACCTAATACATCGAAGCAAACACAGAGAGTCAGCCAGAATGAGGAAACAAAGAAACATATCCCAAATAAAAGAACAGAAGAAACCTCCAGAAATGGAACTAAATGAAGCAGAGGTAACCAAACTATCAAAGACAGAGTTCAGAATACTGATGATAAGAATGTTTAAGGAGCTTAGAGAGGACATCAAGAAGGATGTAGAAATCATAATGAACAACCAGTTAGAACTAAAGAACACAGTTACCGAAATAAAGAACTCACTTGAAGGAATTAACAGCAGGTTAGATGAAGCAGAGGATCGAATTAGCGACTTAGAAGACAAGTTAGCAGAGATCACCCAAACAGAACAACAGACAGAAAAAAGAATAAAAAACAATGAAGATGGTTTAAGAGATGTGGGGAGCCATGGTTTCTTGCAACCCTGAACCTTGCAGACTGGCTCGGTTTCTGCCCCCATAACATTGCCTCTGCCTTATCTGAGAGGTGCCTAATGGCTGCTGAGGAATGTGGTGGAAACGGCCAGTTCCCGGACACAGAAGACTAAGGGCTTTCTGGACAATTGGTAGGTTCTGTCTCCTTGAGATATTTACTTTTGTGAGTTTCAGTGACCTTGTATCTTCTATGTCAAAGTAAAGTTGAGGCTGGAAAGATTTACTTTCGCTGAGATAATGCATATCTTCTTCGTTTAACTGCACGTACTCAAACTGTATATATTGGTTAGAGATAATAAACTCAGGGCTTCAACATGACTGAAGACCGGCCGCATTAGCATTTGTGTGTGTCTTTTATTTCATTCCCACTCCGCCATTCAGGTACTGATCGACTCGTGGCGGCTGGCCCGTCACAAAGAGACCTATGGGATAACATCAAGCGCAACAACATGCGTATCATAGGAATACCAGAAGGTGAAGAGAAGAAACAAGGGATTGAGAACATATTTGAAGTAATAATGTCTGAAATTTTCCCTAACCTGATGAAGGAAACCAACATACAAGTCCAGGAAGTGCAGAGAGTTCCAAACAGGATAAACCCAAACAGCTCCACTCCAAGACACATTATAGTTAAAATGGCAAAGATTAAAGACAAAGAGAGAATCTTAAAAGCAGCAAGAGAAAGACAGAAGGTTACATACAAGGGAACTCCCATAAGACTATCAAATGACTTTTCTGCAGAAACGTTGAAGGCCAGGAGGGAGTGGCAGGAGATACTCCAAGTGGTGGAAAACAAAGGTCTACAACCTAGGTTGCTTTATCCAGCAAGGCTATCATTTAAAATTGACGGAGAGATAAAGAGCTTCCCAGAAAAGAATAAGCTAAAGGAATTCATTACCACCAGGCCAACGTTGCAAGAAATACTAAAAGGACTTCTGTAAACAGAAGAAAGATGAAAACAATCTAACCACAAATTTAAAAATGGCAATAACTATGTACTTATCAATAATCACTTTAAATGTAAATGGTTTAAATGCTCCAATCAAGAGACATAGGGTGGCTGAGTGGATAAGAAAGCTAGACCCTTGTATATGCTGTATACAAGAGACTCACCTCAGATCAAAAGACACACACAGGCTGAAAGTGAAGGGTTGGAGTAAGATATTCCATGCAAATGGAAATGAGAAAAAAGCTGGAGTTGCAATACTTACCTCTGACAAAATAGACTTTAAAATGAAGAAAATATTTAAAGACAAAGATGGGCACTATATAATAATAAAGGGATCAACTCGACAAGAGGACATAACCCTAATAAACGTCTATGCACCCAACATAGGAGCACCTAAGTATATAAAACAGATATTAACTGACATAAAGACAGAGATCAACAGTAACACTATCATAGTAGGGGACTTCAACACACCTCTGACAACAAGGGACAGGTCTTCCAGACAGAAAATTAATACGGAAACAACAGCCTTAAATGACACATTGGACCACTTGGATTTAATCGATATTTTCAGAGCATTCCACCCCAATGCTGCAGAATACACGTTCTTCTCAAGCGCACATGGAACATTCTCCAAGATAGACCATATGTTAGGCCACAAAGCAAGTCTGGATAAATTTAAGAAAATTGAAATCATACCAATTGTCTTCTCTGACCACAGTGCTATGAAATTAGAAATGAACTACAGGAATAAAACTGGAAGACACACAAATTCATGGAGGCTGAATAATATGTTACTAAATAATGAATGGGTCAAGCAGGAGATCAAGGAAGAAATCAAAAGATATCTCAAGACAAACGAAAATGAAAATACAACGACCCAAAATCTATGGGATACCGCGAAAGCAGTCTTAAGAGGGAAGTTCATAGCACTGCAGGCCTACCTAAAGAAACAGGAAACATCACTAATCAACAGTTTATCTTCACACTTAAGGGATCTGGAAAAAGAACAACAAAATAAGCCCAAAGGGAGTACAAGGAAGGAGATAATAAAGATCAGAGCGGAAATAAATGAAATAGAAACCAGAAAAACAATACAAAAGATCAATGAATCCAAGAGTTGGTTCTTAGAGAAGATAAACAAAATTGACAAACCTTTAGCCAGACTCATTAAAAAAAGAGAGAGGACCCAAATTAATAAAATCAGTAATGAAAGAGGAGAAGTGACAACAGACACCGCAGAGATACAAAAATCCTAAGAAATTACTATGAGCAACTGTATGCCAACAAATTTGACAACCTGGAAGAAATGGACAATTTCCTAGATGCATACAACCTTCCAAGGCTAACTCAAGAAGAGACAGAAAACCTGAATAGACTGATTACCACCAAGGAAATTGAATCAGTAATCAACAATCTCCCAACAAACAAAAGCCCTGGACCAGATGGCTTTACAGGTGAATTTTACAGAACGTTCAAAAAGAATTGTCACCTATTCTCCTCAAACTCTTCCAAAAATCCAGAGGAGGAAGACTCCCAAACACTTTTTACGAAGCCACTATCACCCTGATCCCAAAATCAGACAAAGACACCACAAAAAAGAAAACTACAGGCCGATATCGCTAATGAACATAGATGCAAAAATCCTCAACAAAATACTAGCGAACAGAATTCAGCAATACATTAAAAGATCATACACCATGATCAAGTGGGATTCATCCCTGGTATGCAAGGGTGGTTCAACATCCATAAATCAATTAATGTGATACACCACATTAACAAAATGAAAAATAAAAATCATATGATCATATCAATTGACGAGAAAAAGCATTTGATAAAATTCAGCAGCCATTCATGATAAAAACCCTTAAGAAAGTGGGAATAGAGGATCATATCTCAACATAATAAAGGCCATATATGATAGACCCACAGCTAACATCATACTCAATGGGGAAAAGCTAAAACCATTCCCTTAAAATCAGGAACAAGGCAAGGTTGCCCACTTTCTCCACTTCTATTCAACATAGTGCTGGAAGTTCTAGCCACAGCAATCAGACAAGAAAAAGAAATAAAAGGCATCCAAATCGGTAAGGAGGAAGTAAAACTGTCATTATATGCAGATGATATGATACTATATTTAGAGAACCCTAAAGACTCCACCAAGAAACTATTAGAGCTGATAGATGAATTTAGTAAAGTAGCAGGATACAAAATTAATATTCAGAAATCAGTTGCATTTGTATATACCAATAATAAAACATCAGAAGGAGAAATTAAAAAAGCAATTCCATTTACAATTGCTCCAAAGACTATAAAATACCTGGGAATAAATTTAACCAAAGAAGTAAAAGATCTGTACTCAGAAAATTATAAGACACTGAAGAAAGAAATGAAAGAAGATACAAATAGATGGAAACACATACCATGTTCATGGATAGGAAGAATTAATATAGTTAAAATGTCCATACTGCCTAAGGCAATATACATATTCAACGCAATTCCTATCAAACTACCAACGACATTTTTCACAGAAATAGAACATATAATCCTAAAATTTATATGGGATAACAAAAGACCCCGGATATCCTCAACAATCTTGAGAAATAAGAACAAAGTGGGAGGTATAACAATACCTGACTTCAAATTATACTACAAGGCTACAGTAATCAAAACAGCATGGTACTGGCATAAAAACAGACCCATAGATCAATGGAACAGAATAGAGAGTCCAGAAATAAATCCATGCCTATATGGCCATTTAATCTATGACAATGGAAGCAAGAATGTACGATGGGGTAAAGACAGTCTATTCAATAAATGGTGCTGGGAAACTTGGACAGACACATGCAAAAAGATGAAGCTGGATCACCTCCTTACACCACATACAAAAATAAATTCAAAATGGCTTAAAGATTTAAATGTAAGATCTGAAACCATAAAATTCCTAGAAGAAAATATAGGAAGAAACTTCACAGACATTACCCGGAGTAAGATTTTTACTGATATATCCCCTCGCGCGAGGGAAGTAAGAGAAAAAATAAACATGTGGGATTACATCAAACTAAAAAGCTTTTTCACAGCAAAGGAAACCATCAATAAAACAAAAAGGAATCCTACTGAATGGGAAAAGATGTTTGCCAATGATATATCTGATAAGGGGCTAATATCACAAATTTATAAAAAAACTCACTCATCTCAACTCCAAAAAAACAAACAACCCAATTAAAAAATGGGCAGAGGGCATGAAGAGACATTTTTCTAAAAAGGACATACAGATGGCAAACAGACATATGAAGAAATGTTCAACCTCACTAACCATCAGAGAAATGCAAATAAAAACCACAATGAGATACCACCTCACCCCAGTCAAGATGGCTATCATCAATAAATCAACAAACAACAGGTGCTGGCGTGGATGTGGAGAAAAGGGAACGCTGGTGCACTGTTGGTGGGAATGCAGATTGGTGCAGCCACTATGGAAAACAGTTTGGAGGTATCTCAAAAATCTGAAAATGGAACTACCTTATGATCCAGCAATCCCACTCCTAGGTATCTATCCGGAGAAATCCAAAACTCCAATTCAAAAATCTTTATGCACTCCTATGTTTATTGCAGCACTATACACAATACCCAAGACCTGGAAACAACTGAAATGCCCGTCAGTAGATGACTGGATTAAGAAACTGTGGTACATTTATACAATGGGGTATTACGCAGCCATAAAGAAGAAAGAAATCTTACCATTTGCAACAACATGGATGGACCTAGAGAACATTATGTTAAGTGAAATAAGTCAGAAAGAGAAAGACAAATACCATATGATCTCACTTATATGCGGAATCTAAAGAAAAGAATAAGTGAATGAACTAATCAGAGACAGTTTTGGAAACATGGAGGAAAAACAGAGGGTTGCTAGAGGGGCGGGGGACTGGGGATAAGGGGAAGATGAGAGGTTTTGAAAAATAGTTGGTAACCACAAGATGGTCATGGGGGTTTGAAAATTAATTTGGGGAACGTACAGAGGGATAGTGGATGGGGGGAGGGGGGTTCACACAGTGTGAGGGATATAAATGATAAACGTCTAAGTTTTGCTTTGTCTTGTGCACCTGAAACTAATAAAATAAAATAAAATAAAATAAAATAAAATAAAATAAAATAAAATAAAATAAAATAAAATAAAATAAAGAGAAAGAAAAAGAAAAAGAAAAAGAAAAAGAAAAAGAAAAAGAAAAAGAAAAAGAAAAAGAAAAAGAAAAAGAAAAAGAAAAAGAAAAAGAAAGAAGTTGTGGTATATATACACAATGAATACTATTCGGCGCTAAGAAAAGGTGAAATAGGACCATTTGTGATAACATGGATGGATCTTGAGATTATAATGCTAAGTGAAATAAGTCAGACAGAAAAAGCAAAGAACCATATGATTTCACTGATATGTGGTATATAAACAAAAAAACAACTAAAGAACAAGATAAACAAATGTGAAACAAAAACTCATAGACACAGATAATAGTTTAGTGGTTACCAAAGGGTAAGGGGGGAGGAAGGTGGTAGATGAGAGTAAAGGGGATCAAATATATGGTGATGGAAGGAGAACTAACTCTGGCTGGTGAACACACAATGTGATTTATAGATGATGTAATACAGAATTGTACACCTGAAATCTAGGTAACTTTACTAACACTTGTCACCCCAATAAACTTTAATTAAAATGAAAAAACGATTTTTCCTCTATGTCTCCAAAACTGTTTCTGATTAGTTCATTCACTTATTCTTTTCTTTAGATTCCACATATAAGTGAGATCATATGGTATTTGTCTTTTTCTGTCTGACTTACTTCACTTAACGTATATATGTGCATATATATATATATATATGTATGTATATGGTTACAGGAAGCAGAGTACAGCATTAGGAATAGAGACAGTGGAAATGTAATGGCTCTATGCGATGTCAGAGGGATAGTGGATGGGGGGAGGGGGGTTCACACAGTGTGAGGGATATAAATGATAAACGTCTAAGTATTGCTTTGTCTTGTGCACCTGAAACTAATAAAAAAATTTTAAAAAATGAAAAAAACAGAGCCACCAACAAATGGGATCATATATTTTCCTTAGATCTTATTGGATATAGTGCACCTATTATGCTGTACTACCCTCCTCCTCCGGTCTACTCCCCTGAGGCCTAGAGGAAGGGAGGAGAGCAAGTTATTGGTATTTTCAGCCTGGTTATAAAAGAGGAAGAAGTTTTTCTCTCCCCTCCCCCAAAACCAAGTGATGTAGAAGGTGGGCCCCAAAGGAATCTCTCATAGATTTTGGGAGAGCCTAAAAGGCAAAGAGCCTGACATCTTGCTCCCCAGTAGAACGCTTGGAGATCTATAGACCCTGCATATGTACCCTCATATATTTGGGTGGAGCAAGGTTAGAATCCTTAAGAGAATGTGATACAGGTTTTCTAAAGGCAGAGCATGTATACGAATATTGAGGCTGGCGCCTCCTCCTCACCTGGAGATTTTTTGAATGTAGGTAACTTGCTGGAATGGTCCATTCCAATAGAACACAAAAGGATTGTAGTGTAATGTAACTTGGAAGAGAACAGGATGATACTCCCACCCCAGATCCCTGTTGCCCTTGAAAGTCACAGAAATGGACCATTGCAGTTCTGAGACTTCATGTGAAGGAACATGGAGAAAAGCAGGATCCTTAATGCTATCCAAGCAGCGTCAGAGCCAACAGTCATGGCAACCCACCTAGTGAAGAGGTTGGGCACATGTATACTTCTGGGAATGACTATGAGAGACCAGGCTGCCCCTCCCTATGAGTATTCTCAGTAACAAAGGACACTTCAGTGAAGCTAGCCATTATTTCCATGAAAGTCACATATGCCACCTGTGTGCAGAGAAAGTAGCCCAGAAGCAGAAGAAGTAACTAACAAGAGCTAGACACAAATCTAACCAGGGTTAGACCAGAGGCCTCACATAACAGATAGCTAGAGTGCAATACCAGAAGAGCTAAATTATAAGCGGGGTGGGGGGGAACAGAATGGAGGAAAATGCCACCCCTGCATCTACTCCTACTTCTTCTACCCACCCATCTAGACTGCAAACTTTGAATCAGATATGAAACTGGAATTTTTGTAGTAGACTAAATTTTACTAACTAACATGGACCAGAAGTTTATGAATACAAAAGAGCAACCCAACAGAGTGAGGTTGGAATCAATGTTCAGAAAACATGAAACCTTTATATATTAATACCTCTACCAAGTTAACATCCCACAGTGAACCAGTTACATCAGAATTCCATTGGGGAGGGCAAGTGCCTCTGAATAAGGCTGTGGAAGTGTGGAAATTCTCTTCATGTCATTCACTTCAAAGATTACAGTTCTATGTAGACATCCTGGCCCATGGTTCATTATCGGTTTGTCATTCCTGGATTTATAAGCAACAGGTTTTCCCCAGACCACCAGCCTACGACAGAATGCAGCCACACATAGAGAAGCAGTAACAAAAATCATCCTTCTCTAAATCAGTTCCCACTTGCAGAACTGGAGGAACTCTAGCCCCATCCAAATTCCTCCTTCCGGCTTAAGTTACTTATGGTGAAGGATAGAAGAAGAAGGTTCTTTAGGGTGTTTTGAAATGTTTGCCTTAGGCCTTATTTCCACATGACTCTTGAAGACCAGGTCCTGACCACTCTCCCCACTGGCTACCATATTGTCACTGCCTAAAGAATCTACTGCTATTTGCTGTCACAGCACTCCATCTCCATGATACTGCTAGTGCCATCACCACCACAGCAGCAGACCTCTTCTGTATTGACAGTCAGTCTCATAGATAAATAATACACCAGAATGTGCTGGTACATTCCAGATACTACATGGGAGCCTCATCTCCCTTAGATGTTGATATCTGTCCCAAAGAAATATGCCAACTGCCTATAAGAGTGTCACCCTACTACAGTGTACTTGATAATCCATCTCTCTACACCCTAGCATTGACCCCACACCAAGTTGATGAACCTCAACTCTCTCTGTTACCAGCGTGAGCTCCTAATAATATTAGATATGTATTGTGCAGTGCTGTGTGGTCAAGCACTGTGATAATTGTTGCATTATCACACTGAATCCTCAAAATTGTTCTATTAGGCAATTCCTGGTTAGGATTAATTTTGCATGAAAAAATAGAAATGAAAAGGAAGTAATAGCGCCTTAAACAACATGAGGCTTAGTTCCCTCTCATGTTCAAGTACAACTGTTATTATACCCCCATTGTGTCAGAGACCTGGAGTTGTACTTTGTTGCTCCATCTTGTGTGTTGCTTCCATTCCTATTGTCATTTTATGGTCCTGGTTGGCTGCTGGGGCTTTAGCCATGATGATCCAATTCCATCCAACAGAAAGTAGAAAAGGAATGGGAAAGGTATGCCTCCTCCCTTTAAGCACACTTCCCAGGAGTCGCATGTACTAATTCTGCTTACAGTTCATTGGTCAGATCTTAGTCACATGGTCACTCCTAACTGCAAAAGTGGCTGGGAAATGCAGTCCTTATTCTTGATGACTAAGAGGCCAGCTAAAGATCCAGGGTTCTATTGCTGATTGAGAAAGGGGAATATATTTGGGAGACAATTAACAATCTCTACCACAAGTAGATACAGTAATACCTCGGTTTTCAAACGTCTCGGTTGAAAAAAAATTTTGGTTTATGAACGCTGTAAATCCAGAAGTAAACGTTTTGGTTTTCGAACACGCCTTAGAAATTGAACATGTCACACAGTGTCTGATGAGTGCAAGATCCTGAGGCCTAGCTGTCGGCTGTTTTCGAACGTTTCAGAACTCGAACGGTCTTCCAGAACGGATTATGTTAGAAAACCAAGGAACCAATGTACAAGGCTCCCACATATGACTGTGCATTTTATGGATTTTAAAAGGCTGAAAGAAAGATGGGAGATGAAATCTAGCCAGTGACGACTGGGCTATATCTCAATGTTCAGTCAGCCCAGAAGAAGGGATACATTTTTGTGCTAGTTTGAACCATATGAAATTGTCATTTTCACAGATTAAAAATGATGGAATATCAGCAATTTCATATGGTTCAACCTAATAATATGACTGTATCACTACTTTGCTTAAGGGGAGGGGGCAGGCCTTTTTTCCCCCAATGGTTAAAACTGGATATTTAGTAAACAGTAGTTTGTGGAAGGGGAAGTCCTTATTTATAATATTTGCTGATTTACATGTTCTAAATACTCCCATCATGGCCAGTCTCAAACCTCCAACTTCATTGAACACAGAGTTGGGAAGATAGATGCAATAGTACACCATTATATAGTATTTCTACCATACGGGTATAAGTAAATAATCTTGAGAACACACATAATAGTAAAGTGTAGTCAAATAATAATGAAGTGATGAGTTTTAAGTATTTGTTTTTAATGTAATTTTACTTGCTAAATTTATATAATTTAATTTTTAATAATGGCTGTGTTTAAAAACAGGATTGCAAAACTTCCTGAAAAGTTAAAAATTGTCTCTTATAAGCCAGAATGAGAAGCTCTAGAACAGACTTGGCTAAGGGTCATAGTCCAGTCATCTAATCATTTGACCTGCCCAGCAAACTCCTTGCTTCCTTCTATAAACCAATACCTAACCACCCACCTCTACAGCCCTCCAGATGTGTATGAGTTAACTGAATGTTAATAGCTTGGTCTACACCCTGGGATCTCTCTCTGTCCATATATCAGCACTTTAACTTCTTCTGTTTATCTTTTGAGCCTATACTATGCCTCAGGGTAATAAAATCTATATGTACTTGCCATTAGATGAAGTCCATATTTCCTTAATTTATTTATTATAAAACAATCCCATTAGTCTTATAGCTTCAGAAAGGGCCCCCTACCTGCCCTTTCTAGGATCCAACATAGACTAGAGCTCCATTTTCTCCTGCTCTCCATCCGCAACAACTAACTGATAACAAAAATCTCTGTCCTGTCAGCCATTCTTTCTCTATGTAGAGGAAGCCTAATATTTTGTCCTCGTGGTTGAGTTTATTTTCCCATCCATCCAGAAAATATATTCCTGTATTCTCCTTGGCTAGTCTCATGGCCTTCATTATGGAATATAGATTAAACATTTAAAAGTCTATATAAGGCGCTTCATGAAGTCCATATAAGTCCGTTTCCAGGGACTCCAAATTTTGTTGCTCCCTTCCTCACATTTGACATTTCAGCAACAATGAAAAGCCTGGAGTGCTTAATCTCCTTAGTGTTTCTTGCTTGGTACTGCTGCTTATTCTCACCTTAAATGCCCTTTTCCCCTCTCCCCACCCTTACATAATTATGTTCACCTGTCAAATGCTTGTTCATCTTTCTTCACCTCCTCCACGAAGCCTTCCTTGATACCTCAGGACAGAATTCATTAATTTCTCCACTGCTCAACTTCTCTATTATGTACATATTTCTACTGTTGTGTGACATATAGGATTGCCACATTTAGCAAATAGAAACATAAGAAGAGCACACAGTTAAATGTGAATTTCAGATGAATGAATAATTTTAGTAAAAGTATGCCCCATGTGATATTTGGGACATATTTTATTTTTTGTTTATAACTTATTGTTTATCTCAAATTCAAACTTAACTGGGCATCCTGTATTTTATCTGGCAACTCAAGTGACATGATACTAGCATTTTATCTGGCAGCTAACTTATGGATTCCTGGAAAGCAGTGATTTGGGCTTGTTCACCTATGTCTCCTTAGCACCATGCAGTCTTTAGTACATGCTAAGTGCTCAATACTTGTTTTTGAAAATATAACTGGATGCTGCTTTATACCATTGGGACTAATTCACATATATTATCTTATTGAGTCTCACAAAAATCCAGTGAGGTTAAAACCTACAGATATTATTACCTTCATTGTACCAACAATGAAACTGAAGGCCAGAGAGAAGAGACTCACCTACCAGGCAGTGTGACCACAGCAGAACCAAAACTGTGACCAGGTCCTCCTGAGTCCCTAGTTCTTCTACTAAACCACACTGATGTTTTTCTGTATGTTGCCACAGGTTTTATGCAACTTTGCAATTTTCAGAACTATTTCTAAGCTTTAAATAAATAAGCATACTTGCTTTGGTTTTAAATGCTATTATGCCTCCACTGGTATAGGAGAGACTTTAATATAGCTTGAGGTGCTTGAAATTGAGCCTAGTGAATTTTTAATTAGGTATCAATCAAATTGAGAGACTGATTATAAAGCATCATTTTTCCAGTAACGTCAGCAACATGGTAAATGATTTTTATTGGTAAACCATGAGCTTTCTTTACACATTTATTATTATCATTATGTCAATACAGGTTACTTCTATCTGCGTATGAATAGCAGTTGACAATATCAGCCACATTATTAGTTTGGTTTCCTCTGCTTGGCTGGCTTTTCAGTGGTGGTAAGTGAAGTCTGCATTCCCTGTTTCAGCACATTTGAAGAAGTGGCAGTTACAGTAAAACTTAACTTGCACCCAAGCAATGAGCCCTCTGCTAATTGAAAATTTTCTGCACTTAGCTCTTATGAAAAATAGGCAATTATGTGAAGATGGACTGACATTATTTTTCCCCAGAAACGTTTGACACTATTCCAATTTCTATTCAGTCCAATTTCGTGTACTACCTATTTCCATTTAGAGTTCCAGACAGTAGTGGATGGTCAGCACTTTGGCCCTTACAAAGTGGCCCTATTTACTAAGTGCTATGGGGTTCAAAAGAGGCAGAAAGAAACTAACATTTATCAAATGATTACAATTAGCATCTCTGGAAAGATTCTCAAGAAACTGGTGACTGGTTATCTCCTGGGAGGGAAACTGAGTGATTGCTTGGGGAACAGGAATGAGAAGGTGGCTTATTTTGTACTACATTCCCTTGTGTACATTTTGAAATTTTCATTAGGCACCTGTATTACCTAATCAAAGAAATCAATTAAACATTATTTTTAATGTCCACCATGTCCTTTGCATGATCTAATAAATTCTCACAATGACCCACTGAGATAAGAATTGTTATCTTATAGATAGAAAACTAGGGCTCAGAAAATTTAGGTAGCTTGCTTCTGTTCACACTAGTTAAGTGAGGGTACCAGAATCTGAACAAGGGCCTGCCTCACTCCAAAGCTATGCTAACTATTCTGCTCTCCAAAGAAGATGGAAACCCAGCATTTGTCCTCAAGGACAATCTTGTTAGAGAATAAGACATAAAACTCCGGAGTTAATTACCATATTTCACTGATTCTAAGAAACATATTTTAAGTGTTCTGAAATTAGAATGTGTCTTCCAATGTGTGACAGATGAGTTCGAACACTTAAGTTCGTGAACTTATCCCAGAAAAAATGCTACATACCTCATTGCTGAATATCACCACAGTCACCTTCAAAGTACTCCCCTTGGGAAGCTATGCACTGACACCAGCACCTAGTCCACCCTTCAAAGCAATTTTGGAACTCTTTTTCTGGAATGGCCATCAGAGTTGTCATCATATTACCCTTGATGTCCTGAATGTCATTAAAATGTCTTCCTTCCAATATTTCCTTTATCTTCGGGTAAAGAAAGAAGTCATTGGGGGCCAGATCAGGTTAGTAGGAAGGGTGTTCCAATACAGTCATTTGTTTACTGGCTAAAAACTCCCTCACAGACAGTGTTGTGCGAGCTGGTGCATTGTCGTGATACAGCAGCCATGAATTGTTGGCGAAAAGTTCAGGTCGGTTTCATCTAACTTTTTCATGCAGCCTTTTCAGCACTTCCAAATAGTAAACTTGGTTAACTGTTTGCCCAGTTGGTACAAATTCATAATGAATAATCCCTCTGATATCAAAAAATGTTAGCAACATCATTTTGACTCTTGATTTGGACTGATGGAACTTTTTTGGACGTGGAGAATTGGCTGACTTCCATTGTGCACTTTGACACTTTGTTTCAGGATTGTATTGGTCCACCCATGTTTCCTCACCAGTGATAACACAGCCCAAAACATCGTCTTCCCTCTTCAAAAGATTTTAGCAAACTTCGACTCTCCTTTGTTTTTGTTAATCAGTGGGCTCCTTCAGGATTATTTTTGCACACTCCTTTCTCATGCCAAGATTTTCAGTTAAGATTTTCCTAACTTTTCTTTATCTATGTTTACTCAGTTTGCTATGCTTCTCATAGTCAGCCGATGATTCTGACACACAATTCGACTGATTTTTGCAAATGTTTTAAACAGTTCTGCTTGTTACTGGCCACCCTGACTTCTCTTCATCAGGGACGTGTTCTCTCCCCTCAGGAAAACGTTTACTCCATTTGTACACTGCCATTTTCTTCATGGCATTATCCTTGGACTAACACGTCCCTGATTTCACTTCCACTCTTGCCAAGTTTAACAAGAAACTTAACATTTGTTCATTGTTCTAATTCAAGCTCAGACATTCTTACAACAGCACACAAAAACACACAACAACAATAATGAGCGCCACTCAGCAAGACACCGCCACACTTCAACATGAACACAGCTGTGAGACACTGATATACCAAGGTTATGAAACATTACCAAGCTGCTTGTACAGTGCTGCTAATGTAAGTGCACGGTGGCAAGTTCATGAACTTAATTATTAGTCCTTGTATTGTAGTATATTTGGTGGTGTTTTATTTACTTATGTTTTTACTGATTCATAAAATAATGGTATGTTTATCTACTAATGGCTTCCTGGAGTCAATGAAATATGGTTCCAGTATAATGCAGAGAATCACAAAGTCAAAATAGGAAGCACAATCAGTAAGTGTTGTAGGGGTTCTGAGGAAGGAGTGTCCTCCTCTGTAAGAGTTGCAAGGGAAGGCTTTGAATTGATTTGAACTAAGCCTCAGTGATAACAGAGTGTTATCTGTTATCTATTACCACAATAATACTGTGCAACAAAACACTCCAAAACTCAATGGCTCAAAACAGCCATTTATCTATTATTGTTCTTGGGTCTACTGTTTAGCTGGGAAATTCTGATCATCTAGGCTGGATTTGTTCATATGTCCACAGTCAGCTGGTCAGCTGATTGGTCTTGGCTAGGTTCACTCACCTCTAGAGATCAGGTGGTTGTTTGCTGATCTAGTTTGGCCTCAGCCTGAGTGAGGGGTTTTGTGGCTCTGCTGCATGTGTTTCCCACATATCTCCAGCAGGCTAGTCTAAGCATGTTCTCATGGATATGCAAGGGAGCAAGAACAGAGGTACAAAAGTGAGCAGGAGGAAATGTGTAACCATTTCCCAAGCCTCTGTTTGCAACATGTTTGCTAACTTATTGTTGGGCAAAGCAAGACACGGTTTATCCCCAAGTCCAGAGATGTGTCAGAACACACTGCATACAATGGAAGTAGTGAAGAATTAGTCCCACCAATACAATCAAACTATCACAGGTAGGTTTCAGATATGCAGGGTGAGGAAAGAAGGTATGTGTTCACTGGCTAGGAGAGACCCTCCAAAAAGAGGAGTCAACCAAATGAATTTTACATGTGGGTTTGAGGGGTTGTTACATCAGCAAAGAAAGAACTAGGCTAGGCAATAACTTTGAGTTTAGGGACAATGTTTACAATGATGACAGAGAATCGTTGAAATAAAGAAGGGCTAGTTGCCCCATAAACTCAGCCTTCCCCATCTCTGCACCCAGAAGCTCCTGAGGCTCACCTATGTAACCCTAAGTCTCTATCAAGTATGGTTGGAAAACGACTGCATGGCATTCTTGGCCCCAGCAGCAGGCCTAGCCTGTCTTTGTTCAGCTTCCTAGGGAAAGCATAGTGAATTCAGCTTGGACTATGGGCACTCTGGTCCTGGGAAAGTCACCCTTCAGCTCAGCCATCTTGTGAAGCCAAGGTGTCTTCCTCACTGACCATAGCACCATTCCTCGTGTTCAATTCCCTCCAAGCCAGAAAGAGGTCGCCACCTCAGCAGATGACTACTTATACTGGGATTCCAATTTGCACCCTAATAATGTTTGCAGAGCGTTCTTCTCTGCGTTATTGTTGGATAATAAACCACATTTGAGTTCTGAGTCACACTGAGATATCGACAGCACTGAGAATTTTTCTTCTGAAAACAAAAAGGAAATCAATTTCAGCCAATTCAGTTGTTGCCATTTTATGAAGTTAAGGTGCTCAGTGTAAATTAGTGTTTTCAATGATCAATAGGTGTAATTATTTTTTTTATTAGTTTCAGGTAATAGTTAGACATTTATACCCCTCACAAAGCAATAACCTCCCTCCCCCAATCTTCTACCCCTCTTAACATCGTATATACAGTGTTTCCCCGAAAATAAGACCTAGCCGAACAATTATAGCCAAACAATTATGTTATATTATAAAACTACATTATAACATATTATATATTATATTATATTATATTATATTATATTATATTATATTATATTATATTATATTATATTATATTATATTATAATATTATATTATATTATATTATATTATATTATATTATATTATATTATATTATATTATATTATATATTAAAGACTTGGTCTTATAGTAAAATAAGACCAGGTCTAATATTAACTTTTGCTCCAGAAGACGCATTAGAGCTGATTGTCTGGCTAGGTCTTATTTTCAGGGAAACATGGTAGCTGTTACAATTCCACTGACTCTATTCATTATGCTGTACTCCACATCCTGTGAATGAATATATATATAAAATTATAGTTGACATTCATTATTAATCAGCTTCAGCTTCAGGTGTACACTGCAGTGGTCACACCTTCCATGAAGTGGTCTCCCTAATAAGACAAGTACCTATCGGATAACCTACAAAATCTTTACTGATTATGTAATTATTGATTATATCCCCCAAATTGTCTTTCATATCCCCATGGCAGTCTTGTGGTTACCGTTGTCCTTTCTAATCCCCTCACCTTCTCCCTTATCCTCACCACCCTCCCATCTAGCAAACCTCACTTTTTTCTCTATATCTCTGAGACTGGTTCTGATAAGTTTCTTCATTTATTCTATCCTTTAGATTCCACATGTAACTGAGATCATAGGTATGTGTCTTTCTCCATCTGACTTATTTCATGTAGTGTAATATTCTCTAGGTCCATCCATGTCATTGCAAATGGTAAGATGTCATTCTTCTTTATGGACGAGTTATACTCCGTTGTATAAATGTACCACAGTTTCCTAATCCAGTCATCTTCTGATGGGCATTTCGGTTGTTTCCATGTCCTGGCTATTGTGAATTGCACTGCAATAAACATAGGGGTGCATAAATTTTTTTCAAATTAGTGTTTTGTACTTCTCTGGATAGATACCTAGGAGTGCAATTGCTGGGTCATAAGGCAGTCCATTTCCAACTTTCTTTTTTTTTTTTTTTATTAAATTTATTGGGGTGACAATTGTTAGTAAAATTACATAGATTTCAGGTGTACAATTCTGTATTACATCATCTATAAATCCCATTGTGTGTTCATCACCCAGAGTCAGTTCTCCTTCCATCACCATATATTCGATCTCCCTTACCCTCATCTCCCACCCCCCACCCCCCGCCCCCCTTACCCTCTGGCAACCACTAAACTATTGTCTGTGTCTATGAGTTTCTGTTTCTCATTTGTTTGTCTTGTTCTTTTGTTGTTTTTGGTTTATATACCACATATCAGTGAAATCACATGGTTCTCTGCTTTTCTGTCTGACTTGTTTCGCTCAGCATTACTCTCTCAAGATCCATCCATGTTGTCACAAATGTTCCTATATCATCTTTTCTTACTGCCAAATAGTATTCCATTGTGTATATATACCACAACTTCTTTATCCATTCATCTATCGAAGGACATTTTGGTTGTTTCCATGTCTTGGCCACCGTAAACAAAGCTGCAATGAACATTGGAGCACACGTGTCTTTATCTCTAAATGTTTTCAGATTTTTGGGGTAGATACCCAGGAGAGGGATTGCTGGGTCATATGGTAATTCTATTCGTAATTTTTTGAGAAACCTCCACACTGCCTTCCATAACGGCTGCACCAGTCTGCATTCCCACCAACAGTGTATGAGGGTTCCTTTTTCTCCACAGCCTCTCCAACATTTGTTACTATTTGTCTTGTTGATGATAGCCATTCTGACTGGGGTGAGGTGATATCTCATTGTGGTTTTGATTTGCATTTCTCTGATGATTAGTGATGTTGAGCATTTTTTCATATGTCTATTTGCCATTTGTATGTCCTCTTTGGAGAAATGTCTCTTCAAGTCCTCTGCCCATTTTTCAATTGGGTTGTTTGTTTTTTTGTTGTTGAGTTGCATGAGTTCCTTGTATATTCTGGATACTAGCCCCTTATCGGAGGCACTGTTTGCAAAAATCTTCTCCCATTCAGTTGGTGGCCTCTTTATTTTGTCAATGGTTTCTTTTGCTGTGCAGAAGCTTTTAAGTTTCATATAGTCCCATTCGTTTATTTTAGCTTTTACTTCCATTGCCTTTGGAGTCAAGTTCATAAAATGCTCTTGAACCCAAGGTCCATAAGTTTAGTACCTATGTTTTCTTCTATGCAGTTTATTGTGTCAGGTCTTATGCTTAAGTCTTTGATCCATTTTGAATTAACTTTGGTACATGGTGACAAATAGCAGTCCAGTTTCATTCTTTTGCACGTGGCTATCCAATTCTCCCAGCACCATTTATTGAAGAGGCTGTCTTTGCTCCATTGTATGTTTTTAGCTTCTTTGTCAAAAATTATCTGTCCATATTTATGTGGTTTTATTTCTGGGTTCTCAATTCTATTCCATTGGTCTATGTGTCTGTTTTTCTGCCAATACCATGCTGTTTTGATTATTGTAGCCCTGTAGTACAAGCCAAAGTCAGGAAGTGTGATACCTCCATTATTGTTCTTTTTCTTAAGATTGCTTTGGCTATTCGGGGTCTTTTGTGGTTCCAAACAAATCTGATGATTTTTTGTTCTATTTCTTTAAAATATGCCATTGGGATTTTGATGGGGATTGCATTGAATCTGTATATTGCTTTGGGTAATATGGCCATTTTAACTATGTTGATTCTTCCAATCCATGAGCACGGAATGTCTTTCCATTTCTTTGTGTCTTCTTCAATTTCTTTCAAAAATGTCTTATAGTTTTCAGCATATAGGTCTTTCACATCCTTGGTTAAGTTTATTCCTAGGTATTTTATTCTTGTTGCTGCAATTGCAAAAGGAATTGTTTTTTGTATTTCTTTTTTGAGATTTCATTGTTAGTATATAGGAAGGCAATGGACTTTTGTGCGTTGATTTTGTAGCCGGCAACTTTACTGTATTCGTTGATTGTTTCTAATAGCTTTTTGGTGGAGTCTTTAGGGTTTTCTATATATAGCATCATGTCATCTGCAAAGAGTGATAATTTAACTTCTTCATTCCCAATTTGGATGCCTTTTATTTCTTTCTCTTGCCTGATTGCTCTGGCAAGGACTTCCAACACTATGTTGAAAAGCAGAGGTGATAGGGGACAATCCTGTCGTGTTCCTGAACGTAGAGCAAAGGGCTTCAGTTTTTCTCCATTAATTATGAGATTAGCAGAGGGCTTGTCATATATGGCCTTTATTATGTTAAGGTATTTTCCTTCTATACCCATTTTATTAAGTGTTTTAATCATAAATGGATGTTGTATCTTGTCAAATGCTTTTTCTGCATCAATTGATATAATCATATGATTTTTGTCCTTTATTTTGTTTATGTGATGTATCACATTGATGGATTTGCGAATGTTGAACCATCCTTGTGCCCAGGGATGAACCCCACTTGGTCGTGATGAATAATCTTTTAAATGCATTGTTGTATTCGATTTGCTAGAATTTTATTTAGGATTTTTGCATCGGTATTCATCAGAGATATTGGTCTGTAGTTTTCTTTTTTTGTGCTGTCCTTACCAGGTTTTGGTATCAGGGTAATGTTGGCCTCATAGAATGAGTTAGGGAGTACTGTCTCTTCTTCAATTTTTTGGAAGAGTTTGTGCAGAATTGGTATTAGATCCTCTTTGAAGGTTTGGTAGAATTCACTAGTGAAGCCATCTGGTCCCGGACTTTTGCTTTTGGGAAGGTTTTGGATGACTGATTCAATTTCGTTACTGGTGATCGGTCTGTTTAGATTTTCCAGTTCTTCATGGTTCAGCCTTGGAAGGCTATATGTTTCTAAGAACTTGTCCATTTCTTCTAGGTTGTTGAATTTGGTGGCATATAGTCCTTCATAGTATTCTTGGATGATCCTTTGTATTTCTGTGGTGTCCGTGATAACTTCCCTTTTACGTTTCTGATTTTGTTAATCAGTGTCTTCTCTTTTATCTTAGTAAGTCTAGCCAAGGGTTTGTCAATTTTGTTAATCTTTTCAAAGAACCAGCTCTTTGTCACATTAATTTTTTCTATTGTCTTTTTGTTCTCTATTTCATTTAGTTCTGCTCTAATTTTTGTTATTTCCTTTCTTCTGCTGACCTTGGGTTTTACTTGTTCTTCTTTTTCTAGTTCTTTAAGGTGTAACATGAGGTTATTTATTTGGGAGTTTTCTTGTTTCTTGAGATAGGCCTGTAATGAGATAAATTTCCCTCTTAAAACTGCTTTCGCTGCATCCCAAAAATTTTGGTAGGATGTATTTTCATTGTCATTTGTTTCTATGTATCTTTTGATCTCTCCTCTAATTTCTTCTTTGACCCAGTCCTTCTTTAAAAGTATGTTATTTAATCTCCATGTATTTGTGTTTTTCCCACTTTCTTTTTACAGTTGATATCCAATGTCAAAGCCTTGTGATCAGAGAATATGCATGGTATGATTTCAATCTTCTTAAATTTGTTGAGACTGATTTTATGTCCCAATGTATGGTCTATCCTTGAGAATGTTCCATGTACACTAGAAAAGAATGTATAGTCTGATGTTTTAGGATGAAGTGCTCTATAAATGTCAATTATGTCCATTTCATCTAATGTGTCATTTAGGGCTACTATTTCGTTATTTATTTTCTGTTTGGATGATCTATCCATAGCTGTCAATGATGTATTTAAGTCCCCTAGTATAATTGTGTTTTGGTCAATTTCTCCCTTTAGTTCTGTTAGTAGTTGCTTGGTGTATTTGTGCTCCCTGATTGGGGGCATAAATATTGATGACTGTTATGTCTTCTTGTTGTACAGTCCCTTCACCATTATGAAATGTCCATCTTTGTCTCTTGTTATCTTTTTCACCTTGAAGTCTGTTTCATCTGATATCATTATGGCTACACCTGATTTTCTCTGGGTACCATTTGCTTGGAGTGTCAATTTCCACCCTTTCACTTTGAGTCTATGCTTGTCCTTGTAGCTGAGATGTGTCTCTTGGAGACAGCATATGGTTGGGTTTACTTTTTTGATCCAATCTGCTACTCTGTGCCTTTTATTGGTGAGTTCAGTCCATTTACATTTAGGGTGATTATTGATATGTGAGGATTTCCTGTCATTCTATCTTTAGTTTTCTGGTAAGGCTGTGTCTCCATTGTTTCTTTGCCTTTTTGTTGTTGTCTATTATTTCTGTGTGGTGGTATTCTATGATGTTTCCCTCTGTTTCTTCTTTTATTTCAGTATATATTTCAATTCTGGATTTATTTTGAGTGGTTACCCTTAAGTTTATGTAAAAGAAAGTTTGATATTTAGAGTATTCCATTTTCTTCAGCACGCTTACTTTCTCCATTCCCATATTCGGTTCAGGCCTTTACTCTCCCCTTTTGAGTTTTGGTTGCCACAAATTGTCCCTGTTGATGGTGGGCGAATAGCCTCCTTTAGTATTTCTTGTAGTGCAGGTCGTGTATTAGAAAATTCCCTCAGCTTCTGTATGTCTGGAAAGGTCTTTATTCCTCCTTCATATCTAAAGGATATCTTTGCTGGATATATTATTCTTGGCTCATGGTTTCTCTCTTTCAATAGTTTGAATATTTGGTTCCTCTCCCTCCTGGCTTGTAGAGTTTCTGCTGAAAAATCTGATGATAATCTAATGGGCTTTCCTTTGTAAGTTACCGTCTTCTTTTCCCTGGCTGCCTTGAGGATTCTTTCTTTGTCGTTGATTTTAGACAGCTTCAATACAATGTGCCTTGGAGAAGGTCTGTTGGGATTGAGGTAACTAGGTGTTCTATTTGCTTCTTGGATTCGAGGGTCCAGTTCTGTCCACAAATTTGGGAAGTTCTCATCGACAATTTGTTTGAATATATTCTCTGTTCCTTCTCTCTTTCTTCTCCTTCTGGTATGCCCATTATTCTTATATTGCTCTTTCTGATGGAGTCAGAAAGTTCTTGTAAGTTCTTTCATTTCTTTTAAGTCTCAAGTCTCTTTCTTCTTCAATTTGTGTCATTTCCAGGTTTCTATCTTCGATGTCACTGATTCTTTCCTCCATCTGGTCAACTCTACTACCTAAGCTGGTTATTTCATTCTTAATTTCTTCTATTGAGTTCTTAATCTCCAGAAATTCTATTTGGTTCTTTTTAAGATTTCAATCTCTTTCGTAAAATGCTCATGCTGTTCTTTGATTGAGTTTCTGAGTTCATTTAACTGCCTATCTGTGTTTTCTTGTATCTCGTTGAGTTTTTCAGAACTGCAATCTTGAATTCTCTGTCATTTAAGTCACATATTTCTGTATCTTTAAGTGCCTTCTCTGGAGATTTTTCACTTTCTTTCTGAGCTATCTTGTTGCCTTGGTTATTCATGGCGATTACTGGTTTACTATTTCTCTTCCTAGACATCTACAGGAGTGACTTCTGCAACAGGTTGATAGAAAGCGGTCTTTCTTTTGTTTGCCAGTACTTGTTGGTAGAATGTTTTATTATTTCTCCAACTGCAACTTATTTTCTTCTCTCACACAGTAGTGCTATGTTTTCTCTGCACTATTCCAACTTCTCACACAATGGGGGATTCCCTGGGAGACGGGCTTCTCCTCTGTTAATAGTTCGTCTAGGTCACAGGGCGCAGTGTCCTGGTGGGTATGCGGAGAGCTTTTGATGTTCAAAGCTCTTCCAGCTCCTGATTCAGAGCCCGTATATTTCAGCAGTTCTGTTTACTCCTGCAGGGATCCGCCCAGATAGGTGGGGTCAGGGGCGGGGTGAGTTGTGAGAGGTGGCCCAGAGCAATGGCGGCGACCACCACCACAGCCGGTCCTGCTTCCACAGCTCTCCCTTTGCTGGAACTAGTTGGGCTGTGAATTTGTGTTTGCGGTCCACAGTTCTCAAAACAGCAAATTTTCTGTTGTTTTGATCTGACACTGCTACTGTTTCGCTTCTAGCACCGGGCAGGTGGGGGCGGGCGAGCTCTGGGAGGGAGGGAGGCGGCTAGTCTCAGTGCCTAAGGCTCTGTTCTCTGCTCGGCAGTGCGGGCTTAAACCACCGTTTTCAGCCTTTTTCCCTCAGTCCTTTCTCCGAGGTCTCTGCCGTAAGCGTTGGGTTCAGCCGTGGTATATGCTGTCCCCTCAGCCCTGTGGAGCCCTGGCGGAGCCCTAGCAGTCCGAGTTCTTCCCTCTCCCGCAGCTGCGGTAGCTCCGGGAAGCAGCGAGCTCGGCGCACTGAGCCAGGTCTGCGTCCCGCGCCCGCGCGCCTCCGTCTCCGCGCCCTTCTCCCTTTCCTCCTCCTCCCTCCACTCGCGCGAATCTCCCACCCGTAGGTGATTTCAGTCGGTAGTGGGCCTCTTCATGTTGCCCGTCTGCTGTGCAGGGAGTTCTTTGTGGAGCTTTTGTTGTTCGATTCTTTGTAAATTCCGGGGGAGCTTTACAGAGGCTCACCTCACGCCGCCATTTTTCCGGAAGTCCCCATTTCCAACTTTTTGAGATACTCCATACTGATTTCTATAGTGGTTACACCAATCCCACCAACAGTGCACAAGGGTTCCCTTTTCTCCACATCCTTGCCAGCACTTGTTGTTTGTTGATTTATTGATGATAGCCATTCTGACTGGAGTGAGGTGGTATCTTATTGTGGTTTTTATTTGCATTTCTTTAATGATTAGTGATGTTGAGCATTTTTTCATATGTCTGTTGGCCACCTGTATGTCCTCTTTAGAAAAATGTCTCTTCATGTCCTCTGCCCATTTTTTAATTGGGTTGTTTGTTTTTTTGGTGTTGAGTTGAATGTGTTTTTTATAAATTTTGGGTATTAACACCTTATCAGATGTATCATTGACAAATATCTTCTCCCATTCACTAGGATGCCTTTTTGCTTTATTGGTGGTTTCCTTTGTTGTGAAAAAATCTTTTTAATTTGATGTAATCCCATGTCTATTTTTTCTCTTACTTTCTTTGCTCGAGGGGATATATCAGTATAAATATTAATAAGGGTAAAGTCTGCAAATTTACTTCCTATATTTTCTTCTAGGAGTTTTATGGTTTCAGATCTTACATTTAAGTCTTTCATCCATTTTAAATTGTCTTGTATATGGCCTAAGGAAGTGGTCCAACTTCATTTTTTTTTTTTCTTGCATCTGTCTGTCCAGGTTTCCCAGCAACATTTAGTGAATAGACTGTCTTCACCCCAATGTAAATTCTTGCTTCCATTGTTGTAGATTAAATGACCATATAGGTATGGATTTATTTCTGGGTTCTCTATTCTGTTCCATTGAACTATGTGTCTGTTTTTATGCCAGTACCATGCTGTTTTGATTACTGTAGCCTTGTAGCATGGTTTGATGTCAGGTATGATGATTCCTCCCACTTTGTTCTTATTTCTCAAGATTGCTGTGGCTATTCTTGGTCTTTTATGGTTCCATATAAATTTTAGGATTATATGTTCTATTTCTGTGAAAAATGTCCTTGGTCATTTGATAGGAATTGGGTTAAATCTGTATATTGCCTTACACTTTATGGACATTTTAACTAAATTATTTCTTCAATAGGTGTAACTGTTGATTGGAATCTCACAAAGCCAAAAGCAAACCAATCATTCCTGACACTGTAGGTTTTATATTATGCAGATAAATCCCAAACACAACTGCACTGAGCTCAAGGCTTATGTGACACCCCAATGTTACAAGTCAACTTTTGAAAAGAATGCAAACATGTTCACTCTTTGCATCCTTTCCTGTGCAAACTCCTCTAGATTTTTCATTAAAACGATCCATAGACCAGAGTAGCGGTAGTTGTTCCTGATTGGTAACTTGTCTAGAAAGTGACTAATACAATTCCTTATTCTTAATAACCATATTGTTGCTAGGAAGTATAAATTAAGCAGAATATACTGATGGAGTGCCCTCAGGCAAAAGTAGCTTGATTTTATTATTGGAAGACCACTGCAGTATTGGAAGACCAATACCCCAATCAAAAGTATTACCCCATGAGCTGGTTCTTCTGTCCAAAATTCTTACCATTTGTCATTGTCAGGGTGTCCAAAGACCTTTGCCTCTTAAGCCCTAGGATCCATTCTAAGTCTCAGGTCAGTTTCCCATGCTCTCACGAACACTAGTTAACACTCATTGAACATTTACTTATATGCCAGGCACTCAGCTAAGCACTTCACATTCATTACCTCACTAAATCTGTACAAAACTCTATGAAATAGGTAATAGTATCCTATTTCTGATTCCAAGATACCGTTGATTTTAAGATTCTCTATTTAACAATACTTATATGAGTTACACACTAATTATAAAATACATATCATAGTTTAGTGGTTGCCAGAGGGTAAGGGGGGTGGGGGGTGGGGGGTGGGAGATGAGGGTAAGGGAGATCGAATATATGGTGATGGAAGGAGAACTGACTCTGGGTGATGAACACACAATGGGATTTATAGATGATGTAATACAGAATTGTACACCTGAAATCTATGTAATTTTACTAACAATTGTCACCCCAATAAATTTAATAAAATAAAATTTTAAAAAAAAAACCTAATACATGCTGCATCCAGCACCATCCAGCACCAAAACGATTGAAATATAGAGGAATCCTTGAAAGACATAAAGCAGGTGAGATAGTACTAAAGAAAGAAACTATAGCCTAGGACTTATGCAGTAAAACTCTACTGTGGTAGATGACAGCAGTACAAAGGATGTTTCATGCCCTCAGGTGATGGAAACAGGAAGAGTTCAAGGACAACTACAGGACGATTGGGCAAGATCAAGTAGAGGATTCGGCCCTGCACATCCCATCCCACCCTCTCCTTCCATAGACCAAGTAGTAGCAACAATAGCAGCAGTAACGTCTAACTCCAAGTGAGAGCAGAGAGAATGGGAGCTTCAATTAAAGAGACAGCAATGGGTTACATGTTATATTGTCACACAAAACACAGGCCACCCAGTTAAATTTGAATTTCAGGTAAGTGATGAATTTATTTCTCGATAACTATGTACCATATATTTCATGGAACATGCTTTTTTTTAAGATTTTTTTATTGGGGAAGGGGAACAGGACTTTATTGGGGAACAGTGTGTACTTCCAGGCCTTTTTTTCCAAGTCAAGTTGTTGTCCTTTCAATCTTAGTTGTGGAGGGTGCCGTTCAGCTTCAAGTTGTTGTCCTTTTAGTCTTAGTTGTGTCGGGCGCAGCTCAGCTCCAGGTCCAGTTGCCATTTTCTAGTTGCAGGGGGCACAGCCCACCATCGCTTGTGGGAGTCGAACCGGCAACCTTGTGGTTGAGAGGATGGGCTCCAACAAACTGAGCCAACCGGGAGCTCAGTGGCAGCTCAGCTCAAGGTGCCATGTTCAATCTTAGTGAATTCTACCAAACCTTCAAAGAGGATCTAATACCAATCCTGCTCAAACTCTTCCAAAGAATTGAAGAAGAGACAGTACTCCCCAACTCATTTTATGATGCCAACATTACCCTGATACCAAAACCTGGTAAGGAGAACACACAAAAAAGAACACTACAGACCAATATCTCTGATGAATACAGATGCAAAAATCCTAAACAAAATTCTAGCAAATCGAATACAACAATGCATTAAAAAGATTATTCATCACGACCAAGTGGGGTTCATCCCCGGAGCACAAGGATGGTTCAACATCCCAAATACATCAATGTGATACATCACATAAACAAAATAAAGGACAAAAATCATATGATTATATCAATTGATGCAGAAAAAGCATTTGACAAGCTATAACATCCATTTATGATTAAAACACTTAATAAAATAGGTATAGAAGGAAAACACCTTAATATAATAAAGGCCATATATGACAAACCCTCAGCTAATCTCACAATTAATGGTGAAAAACTGAAGCGCTTTGCTCTACATTCAGGAACACCACAGGGCTGTCCCCTATCACCTCTGCTTTTCAACATAGTGTTGGAAGTCCTTCAGAGCAATCAAGCAAGAGAAAGAAATAAACGGCATCCAAATTGGGAATGAAGAAGTTAAATTGTCACTCTTTGCAGATGACAGGATGTTATATATGGAAAACCTTAAAGACTCCACCAAAAAGCTATTAGAAACAACCAACGAATACAGTAAAGTTGCCGGCTGCAAAACCAACGTGCAAAAGTCCATTGCATTCCTATATACTAACAAAGAAATCTCAGAAAACTAGTACAAAAAGCAATTCCTTTTGAAATTTCAGCAAAAAGAATAAAATACCTAGTAATCAACTTAACCAAGGATGTCAAAACCTATATGCTGAAAACTACAAGACATCATTAAAAGAAATTGAAGAAGACACAAAGAAATGGAAAGACATTCCATGCTCATGGATTGGAAGAATAAACATATTTAAAATGGCCATATTACCCAAAGCAATATACAGATTTAATGCAATCCCCATCAAAATCCCAATGGCATTTTTTAAAGAGGTAGAAAAAAAAAATCATCAGATATGTTTGGAACCACAAAAGACCCCAAATAGCCACAATACAAAAACGAACAATACTGGAGGTATCACACTCCCTGACTTTAGCTTGTACTACAGGGCTACAATAATGAAAACACCATGGTATTGGCAGAAAAACAGACACATAGACCAATGGAATAGAATTGAGAACACAGAAATAAAACCACATAAATATGGACAGGTAATTTTTTTAATTTATTTTTTAAATTTATTGGGGTGACAATTGTTAGTAAAATTATATAGATTTCAGGTGTACAATTCTGTATCACATCATCTATAAATCCCATTGTGTGTTCACCACCCAGAGTCAGTTCTCCTTCCATCACCATATATTTGATCTTCCTTACCCTCATCTCCCACCTCCCACCCCCCACCCCCCTTACCCTCTGGTAACCACTAAACTATTGTCTGCATCTATGAGTTTCTGTTTCTCATTTGTTTGTCTTGTTCTTTTGTTGTTTTTGTTTTATATACCACGTATCAGTGAAATCACATGGTTCTCTGCTTTTTCTGTCTGACTTATTTCGCTCAGCATTACACTCTCAAGATCCATCCATGTTGTCACAAATGTTCCTATATCATCTTTTCTTACCGCCGAATAGTATTCCATTGTGTATATATACCACAACTTCTTCATCCGTTCATCTATCGAAGGACATTTTGCTTCTTTCCATGTCTTGGCCACTGTAAACAAAGCTGCAGTGAACATTGGAGCACACGTGTCTTTATGTATAAATGTTTTCAGATTTTTGGGGTAGATACCCACGAGAGGGATTGCTGGGTCTTATGGTAATTCTATTCGTAATTTTTTGAGGAACCTCCACACTGCTTTCCATAACGGCTGCATGGACAGGTAATTTTTGACAAAGAAGCAAAAAACATACAATGGAGGAAAGACAGCCTCTTCAATAAATGGTGATGGGAGAATTGGATAGCCACGTGCAAAAGAATGAAACTGGACTGCTATGTGTCACCATGTACCAAAATTAATTCAAAATGGATCAAAGACTTAAGCATAAGACCTGAAACAATAAACTGCATAGAAGAAAACATAGGTACTAAACTTATGGACCTTGGGTTCAAAGAGCATTTTATTAATTTGACTCCAAAGGCAATGGAAGTAAAAGCTAAAATAAACGAATGGGACTATATGAAACTTAAAAGCTTCTGCACAGCAAAAGAAACCATCGACAAAAAAAATGAGGCAACCAACTGAATGGGAGATTTTTGCAAACAGTGCCTCCAATAAAGGGTGATCCAAAGTATACAAGGAACTCATGCAACTCAACAACAAAAAAACAAATAACCCAATTGAAAAATGAGCAGACGACCTGTAGAGACATTTCTCCAGAGAGGACATACAAATGACAAATAGATATATGAAAAAATGCTCAACATCACTAATCATCAGAGAACTGCAAATAAAAACCTCAATAAGATATCACCTCACCCCAGTCAGAATGGCTATCATCAACAAGACAAATAGTAACAAGTGTTGGAGAGGCTGTGGAGAAAAAGGAACTCTCATACACTGTTGGTGGGAATGCAGACTGGTGCAGCCGCTATGGAAGGCAGTGTGAAGGTTCCTCAAAAAATTACAAAAAGAATTACCATATGACCCAGCAATCCCTCTCCTGGGTATCTACCTAAAAAAATCCGAAAACATTTATACATAAAGACACGTGTGCTCCAATGTTCATTGCAGCTTTATTTACGGTGGCCAAAACATGGAAACAAGCAAAATGTCCTTCGATAGATGAATGGATAAAGAAGTTGTGGTATATATACACAATGGAATACTATTCGGCGGGAAGAAAAGACAAAATAGGACCATTTGTGACAACATGGATGTATCTTGAGAGTATAATGTTAAGCGAAATAAATCAAACAGAAAAAGCAGAGAACCATGTGATTTCACTGATATGTGGTATATAAACCAAAACAACAAAAGAACAAGACAAACAAATGATAAACAAAAACTCATAGACAATAGTTTAGTGGTTACCAGAGGGTAAGGGGTTAGGGGAGTCAGAAATGAGGGTAAGGGGAGCAAATATATGGTGATGGAAGAAGAACTGACTCTGGGTGGTGAACACACAATGAGATTTATAGATGATGTAATACAGAATATACACCTGAAATCTATGTAATTTTACTAACAATTGTCTCCCCAATAAACTTTTAAAAAAAGTCAATTGTGTATCAGGCCACTCTCTAAGACAGCATTCTTCTGTGAGGTGACTCAGGAGTTAAGACTGCTATGATCATGTGGCTCTATTATCTCTAAAGCCTATCTCCATGCCCATGACGCAAGGTGGAGAGAGGAAGTGAAGAAGAGAAAGAGACTATAGAATCAAGAGACTTTTCACTGCCTCAATGAGGAGGTGACCCACATCACTTCTGCTCACATTTTATTGGTCAGAACTAGTCATATGGCCCTGCAAGAGGACTGAAAAGTATAGTTTTCTGTTGTTCAGGAAGAAGGACTATGAAATAATTTGGTAAATATATAGCATGTCTCTGACACAAATGTGCATTTCAGTTTATAAGGTGAAAAAAATATAGTTTGTAATGTAAAAACTTGAAAACAATATGAATATCCACCAAAGTGTTAAATAAAGTAGAGATTTATACACTGGAATACTATAGTTAAAATGAATGAACTAGGTCCATCCATGTTGCAAATGTAAGATTTCATTCTTTTTTTATAGCAGATGGAAGGGGTGTTGAGGCATAAGGGAGAAGGTGAAGGGATTAGAAAGTACACATTGGTAGTCACAAAATAGTCACAGGGATGTGAAATACAGTATCGGAAATATAACCAATAATGTTGTATAGTTTACATAGGGTGCCAGATGGGTACTGGACTTACTAGGGGGATCACTTCATAGACTGTGTAGATGCCTAACTACTGAGCTATACAACTGAAGCTGAAGTAGAATAACATTGAATGTCAACTATAATATATACTGGGGGTGCCAAAATAATGTATACACATCACTTGTATTCATCTTTTGTTATTGGTATACACTGAGTGTTACAATTTTAATAGTTTCTCCCTTTCTTAAAATGTGTATACAATTTTTTGGCACCCTCTGTATATATCGTTAAGGGATGTAAAGTAGAGCATAAGGAATATAGTCAATGGTATTGTCACAGCTATATATGATGTCAGATGGGTAATAGACTCGGGGGCATTATCACTTTGTGAGGGGTGTAAATGTCTAATCATTATGCTGTTTTCTAAACCTGAAACTAATATAAAAAATGTTTTAAAAAATTAATGAACTAGATCTGCATGTCTTAACAAAGTAATTCTAAAAAAACATAATGTTGAAAAAGCATAACAAGATGTATAGGAGGAATAAGTACCAACTTCTAGATAATGATTACCTCTGAAGAGGAAAGGAAGGAGGAGAATGACGGTTCGTGGAAGGGTAATGAGTTTTCAGTGGTATGATGTGACATTTTGTTTTTTTTGAAAAATGATATGAAGGGGAGACTTCCGGAAAAATGGCGGCGTGAGGTGAGCCTCTATAAAGCTCCCCTGGAATTTACAAAGAATCGAACAACAAAAACTCCACAAAGGACTCCCTGCACAGCAGACAGGCAAGACTAACAGGCCCACTACCGACTGAAATCACCTACACGTGAGAGATTCGCGCCAGTGGAGGGAGGAGGAAAGGGAGAAGTGCGCGGAGACGGAGCCGCGCGGGCGCAGGACGCAGACCGAGCTCAGTGCGCCGAGCTCGCTGCTTCCCGGAACTACCGCAGCTGCGGGAGAGGGAAGAACTCGGACTGCTGGGGCTCTGCTTAGGGCTCACAGGGCTGAGGGGGCAGCATATAACATGGCTGAACCCAACGCTCACAGCAGAGACCTCAGAGAAAAGACTGAGGGAAAAAGGCTGAAAACGGTGGTTTAAGCCTGCACTGCCGAGCAGAGAACGGAGCCTTAGGCACTGAGACTAGCCGCCCCCTCCCTCCCCTCCCAGAGCTCGCCCCGCCCCCACCTGCCCGGTGCTAGAAGCGAAACAGTAGCAGTGTCAGATCAAAACAACAAAATTTGCTATTTTGAGAACTGTAGACCGCAAACACAAATTCACAGCCCAACTAGTTCCAGCAAAGGGGAGACAGCTGTGAAAGCAGGACCGGCTGTGGTGGTGGTCGCCACCATTGCTCTGGGCCACCTCTCACAACTCACCCCGCCCCTGACCCCACCTATCTGGGCGGATCCCTGCAGTAGTAAACAGAACAGCTGAAATATATGGGCTCTGAATCAGGAGCTGGAAGAGCTTTGGAACATAAAAAGCTCTCTGCATACCCACCTGGACACTGCGACCTGTGACCTAGACGAACTATTTAACAGAGGAGAAGCCCGTCTCCCAGGGAATCCCCCCATTGTGTGAGAAATTGGAATAGTACAGAGAAAACATAGCACTACAGTGTGGGAGAAGAAAAATAAGTTGCAGTTGGAGAAATAATAAAACATTCTTCCAACAAGTACTGGCAAACAAAAGAAAGACCGCTTTCTATCAACCTGTTGCAGAAGTCACTCCTGTGGATGTCTAGGAAGAGAAATAGTAAACCAGTAATCGCCATGAATAACCAAGGCAACAAGATAGCACAGAAAGAAAGTGAAAAATCTCCAGAGAAGGCACTTAAAGATACAGAAATATGTGACTTAAATGACAGAGAATTCAAGATTGCAGTTCTGAAAAAACTCAATGAGATACAAGAAAACACAGATAGGCAGTTAAAGGAACTCAGAAACTCAATCAAAGAACAGCATGAGCATTTTACGAAAGAGATTGAAATCTTAAAAAGAACCAAATAGAATTTCTGGAGATTAAGAACTCAATAGAAGAAATTAAGAATGAAATAACCAGCTTAGGTAGTAGAGTTGACCAGATGGAGCAAAGAATCAGTGACATCGAAGATAGAAACCTGGAAATGACACAGAAGAAGAAAGAGACTTGAGACTTAAAAGAAATGAAAGAACTCTACAAGAACTTTCTGACTCCATCAGAAAGAGCAATATAAGAATAATGGGCATACCAGAAGGAGAAGAAAGAGAGGTAGGAACAGAGAATATATTCAAACAAATTGTCGATGAGAACTTCCCAAATTTGTGGACAGAACTGGACCCTCGAATCCAAGAAGCAAATAGAACACCTAGTTACCTCAATCCCAACAGACCTTCTCCAAGGCACATTGTATTGAAGCTGTCTAAAATCAACGACAAAGAAAGAATCCTCAAGGCAGCCAGGGAAAAGAAGACGGTAACTTACAAAGGAAAGCCCATTAGATTATCATCAGATTTTTCAGCAGAAACTCTACAAGCCAGGAGGGAGTGGAACCAAATATTCAAACTATTGAAAGAGAGAAACCATGAGCCAAGAATAATATATCCAGCAAAGATATCCTTTAGATATGAAGGAGGAATAAAGACCTTTCCAGACATACAGAAGCTGAGGGAATTTTCTAATACACGACCTGCACTACAAGAAATACTAAAGGAGGCTATTCGACCACCATCAACAGGGACAATTTGTGGCAACCACAACTCAAAAGGGGAGAGTAAAGGCCTGAACCGAATATGGGAATGGAGAAAGTAAGCGTGCTGAAGAAAATGGAATACTCTAAATATCAAACTTTCTTTTACATAAACTTAAGGGTAACC
Organism: Rhinolophus sinicus; assembly: GCF_036562045.2. Lineage (NCBI taxonomy): Eukaryota > Metazoa > Chordata > Mammalia > Chiroptera > Rhinolophidae > Rhinolophus > Rhinolophus sinicus. The sequence goes on from NC_133768.1 coordinate 91,589,952, forward strand.
ACTCAAAATAAATCCAGAATTGAAATATATACTGAAATAAAAGAAGAAACAGAGGGAAACATCATAGAATACCACCACACAGAAATAATAGACAACAACAAAAGGCAAAGAAACAATGGAGACACAGCCTTACCAGAAAACTAAAGATAGAATGACAGGAAATCCTCACATATCAAAAATCACCCTAAATGTAAATGGACTGAACTCACCAATAAAAGGCACAGAGTAGCAGATTGGATCAAAGAACTAAACCCAACCATATGCTGTCTCCAAGAGACACATCTCAGCTACAAGGACAAGCATAGACTCAAAGTGAAAGGGTGGAAATTGACACTCCAAGCAAATGGTACCCAGAGAAAATCAGGTGTAGCCATAATGATATCAGATGAAACAGACTTCAAGGTGAAAAAGATAACAAGAGACAAAGATGGACATTTCATAATGGTGAAGGGACTGTACAACAAGAAGACATAACAGTCATCAATATTTATGCCCCCAATCAGGGCTCAGCGCTATACACCAAGCAACTACTAACAAAACTAAAGGGAGAAATTGACCAAAACACAATTATACTAGGGGACTTAAATACATCATTGACAGCTATGGATAGATCATCCAAACAGAAAATAAATAACGAAATAGTAGCCCTAAATGACACATTAGATGAAATGGACATAATTGACATTTATAGAGCACTTCATCCTAAAACATCAGACTATACATTCTTTTCTAGTGTACATGGAACATTCTCAAGGATAGACCATATATTGGGACATAAAATCAGTCTCAACAAATTTAAGAAGATTGAAATCATACCATGCATATTCTCTGATCACAAGGCTTTGAAATTGGATATCAACTGTAAAAAGAAAGCGGAAAAAACACAAATACATGGAGATTAAACAACATACTTTTAAAGAAGGACTGGGTCAAAGAAGAAATTAGAGGAGAGATCAAAAGATACATAGAAACAAATGACAATGAAAATACATCCTACCAAAATTTTTGGGATGCAGCGAAAGCAGTTTTAAGAGGGAAATTTATCTCATTACAGGCCTATCTCAAGAAACAAGAAAACTCCCAAATAAATAACCTCATGTTACACCTTAAAGAACTAGAAAAAGAAGAACAAGTAAAACCCAAGGTCAGCAGAAGAAAGGAAATAACAAAAATTAGAGCAGAACTAAATGAAATAGAGAACAAAAACACAATAGAAAAATTAATATGACAAAGAGCTGGTTCTTTGAAAAGATTAACAAAATTGACAAACCCTTGGCTAGACTTACTAAGATAAAAGAGAGAAGACACTGATTAACAAAATCAGAAACGTAAAAGGGAAGTTATCACGGACACCACAGAAATACAAAGGATCATCCAAGAATACTATGAAGGACTATATGCCACCAAATTCAACAACCTAGAAGAAATGGACAAGTTCTTAGAAACATATAGCCTTCCAAGGCTGAACCATGAAGAACTGGAAAATCTAAACAGACCGATCACCAGTAACGAAATTGAATCAGCCATCCAAAACCTTCCCAAAAGCAAAAGTCCGGGACTAGATGGCTTCACTAGTGAATTCTACCAAACCTTCAAAGAGGATCTCTGCACAAACTCTTCCAAAAATTGAAGAAGAGACAGTACTCCCTAACTCATTTTATGAGGCCAACATTACCCTGATACCAAAACCTGGTAAGGACAGCACAAAAAAGAAAACTACAGACCAATATCTCTAATGAAAACCGATGCAAAAATCCTAAATAAAATTCTAGCAAATCGAATACAACAATGCATTAAAAAGATTATTCATCACAACCAAGGGGGGTTTATCCCCAGGGCACAAGAATGGTTCAACAAACGCAAATCCATCAATGTGATACATCACATAAACAAAATAAAGGACAAAAATCATATGATTATATCAATTGATGCAGAAAAAGCATTTGACAAGATACAACATCCATTTATGATTAAAACACTTAATAAAATGGGTATAGAAGGAAAATACCTTAACATAATTCTCGTTCAGGAACACGACAGGGATGTCCCTATCACCTCTGCTTTTCAACATAGTGTTGGAAGTCCTTGCCAGAGCAATAAATCAGGCAAGAGAAAGAAATAAAAGGCATCCAAATTGGGAATGAAGAAGTTAAATTATCACTCTTTGCAGATGACATGATGCTATATATAGAAGACCCTAAAGACTCCACCAAAAAGCTATTAGAAACAATCAACGAATACAGTAAAGTTGCTGGCTACAAAATCAACGCACAAAAGTCCATTGCCTTCCTATATACTAACAATGAAATCTCAGAAAAGAAATAAAAAACAATTCATTTTGCAATTGCAGCAAAAAGAATAAAATACCTAGGAATAAACTTAACCAAGGATGTGAAAGACCTATATGCTGAAAACTATAAGACATTTTTGAAAGAAATTGAAGAAGACACAAAGAAATGGAAAGACATTCCATGCTCATGGATTGGAAGAATCAACATAGTTAAAATGGCCATATTACCCAAAGCAATATACAGATTCAGTGCAATCCCCATCAAAATCCCAATGGCATATTTTAAAGAAATAGAACAAAAATCATCAGATTTGTTTGGAACCACAAAAGACCCCGAATAGCCAAAGCAATCTTAAGGAAAAGAACAATAATGGAGGTATCACACTTCCTGATTTTGGCTTGTACTACAGGGCTACAATAATCAAAACAGCATGGTATTGGCAGAAAAACAGACACATAGACCAATGGAATAGAATTGAGAACCCAGAAATAAAACCACATAAATATGGACAGATAATTTTGACAAAGAAGCTAAAACATACAATGGAGCAAAGACAGCCTCTTCAATAAATGGTGCTGGGAGAATTGGATAGCCACGTGCAAAAGAATGAAACTGGACTGCTATTTGTCACCATGTACCAAAGTTAATTCAAAATGGATCAAAGACTTAAGCATAAGACCTGACACAATAAACTGCATAGAAGAAAACATAGGTACTAAACTTATGGACCTTGGGTTCAAAGAGCATTTTATGAACTTGACTCCAAAGGCAATGGAAGTAAAAGCTAAAATAAACGAATGGGACTATATGAAACTTAAAAGCTTCTGCACAGCAAAAGAAACCATTGACAAAATAAAGAGGCCACCAACTGAATGGGAGAAGATTTTTGCAAACAGTGCCTCCGATAAGGGCTAGTATCCAGAATATACAAGGAACTCATGCAACTCAACAACAAAAAACAAACAACCCAATTGAAAAATGGGCAGAGGACTTGAAGAGACATTTCTCCAAAGAGGACATACAAATGGCAAATAGACATAGGAAAAAATGCTCAACATCACTAATCATCAGAGAAATGCAAATCAAAACCACAATGAGATATCACCTCACCCCAGTCAGAATGGCTATCATCAACAAGACAAATAGTAACAAATGTTGGAGAGGTGGTGGAGAAAAAGAAACCCTCATACACTGTTGGTGGGAATGCAGACTGGTGCAGCCGCTATGGAAGGCAGTGTGGAGGTTCCTCAAAAAATTACGAATAGAATTGCCATATGACCCAGCAATCCCTCTCCTGGGTATCTACCCAAAAAATCTGAAAACATTTAGAGATAAAGAAACGTGTGCTCCAATGTTCATTGCAGCTTTGTGTATGGTGACCAAGACATGGAAACAACCAAAATGTCCTTCGATAGATGAATGGATAAAGAAGTTGTGGTATATATACACAATGGAATACTATTCGGCAGTAAGAAAAGATGATATAGGAACATTTGTGACAACATGGATGGATCTTGAGAGAGTAATGCTGAGCGAAATAAGTCAGACACAAAAAGCAGAGAACCATATGATTTCACTGATGTGTGGTATATGAACCAAAAACAACAAAAGAACAAGACAAACAAATGAGATACAGAAACTCATAGACACAGACAATAGTTTAGTGGTTGCCAGAGGGTAAGGGGGGCAAGGGGTGGGGGGTGGGAGTTGAGGGTAAGGGGGATCAAATATATGGTGATGGAAGGAGAACTGACTCTGGGTGGTGAACACACAATGGGATTTATAGATGATGTAACACAGAATTGTACACCTCAAATCTATGTAACCTTACTAACAAGTGTCACCCCAATAAACTTCAATTAAAAAATAAAGAGGTGGTAAAATATAATTAAAAATAAGAATTATTAACTCAAAGTCAACATATTTTTTAGGGGAAATTAAGGGAATACAATAATAGAGAATCACACAGGGGGTTTTGAAATTTAAAAAAAATCTAAGCATATTGTGACTACCAATTTGTGCTTTTTAATTGCCACGGGAATGTGGAAAACAATTTCGGGAATATAATCAATAATGTTGAAAAGATTTTTTAGGGTGTTAGGTGGGCACTTGTCTTATTAGGGAGACCATTTCATGGACAGTGTAGATGCCTGACCACTGTGCTGTACACCTGAAGCTGAAGCTGAATGATAATGAATGCCAACTATAACTATAACTATAACTATAACTATAACTATAACTATAACTATAACTATAACTATAACTATAACTATATATATATATATAGTCATAGGATGTGGCGTACAGTCATAGGGAATAGAGTCAGTGGAATTGTAACAGCTATATACAATGTCAGAGGGGTAATAGATTGGGGGAGTGAGGTTATCACTTTGTGACAGGTGTAAATGTCTATCGATTACATTGTTTTTTACACCTGAAGCTGATAATAAAAAGAAATCTAAGCATAAAAAAAGAAAAAATCTACAAGTGAAGAAAATTGTGGAGTGCAAATTGTTCACTCATAGTTTGTATCACTTCTTTTTAAACTACAAATAAAAGCAAATATTTTAAAAATAGTCCATCCATATTCAGATTTTAGCAGTAGATATACATTCATAACAGCATATGAAAGCATCACTTTTTCTCCTATCATGACCAGGAACTGTTGCCATCTCCCCGAAGAGAAGACTCAAAACACTGTGACACTGTTGTATAGTAAACCATTGTTCTCAAGGACTCAAGTTCACTGACAAATTTAGTCTCAACAATAATCACAAAATATGGTAGATAAGAAATCCCTCAGGGGTGATATGATTCTCGTGAGAAGTTATCACATTTGCATTCTGTAAAGGTACCTCTTGTGATACCTTTTGTAAGTCTCTGTTCCAGCCATATAGCAACATGTAATCAACTAAAAGCTGTAGGAACTAACCTGGCTACAGAAGTTGAGTATCTAAGCACAGCACCCATACTGGTCTCCAGAAGGGGTTCAGAGCTCCTCTCTGGTCCTCTCCCTGTCCCCCTACACAAGTAGTGAAGGAGTGCTGAACTGATGGGTAAGATTCTTGAACACTTGTTGAACCAGTTCCAGTGGGTGGAGCTTTGGGACTATAAACAATCCGATATAATTAGAAAGCTTCTTTCTGGATTCATTCCCTCTGGAGCTGGTAGCTGTGAGCTTTTATTCTCAATGGAATCGGCAAATTCTGGTATTTGATTTTGTTTTAAGGGAAATGCTAAGTTACTCATCCTGCTTTGGTTCTGAGTTCCAGGCTGTTTCAACCCTAAACCTCATTGTGGTCAACTGAACAGTGTGCTGAACTGGAGTTTGGAGCCAATGTCCCACTTAAAAAATGTCACTTTGCTTTCTTTTGCCATACTTTTACGCACATGTACCACTTTTAGAACACACAAGGGTGGTAGGGCCAAGGCAGGATTTAAGTATTCCTGAGTCCCCTGGCCTATTACCACCATAATTCCATCCCTTAATAGTGCCTGGATCTCACCTCTGCCCCTAACACTGACATGATCTCAGCAAGCAGAGCAAATATATGCCCCAGGAACTGACATTTGGAGAGCAAAGTCCCACAAAAGAGATTGAGGTTAAATTCTCAACCTTGAAGCACTTCTTCCATAGGTTTACAATATAATCTTCCACGCAACAGGCAGGTGTTGGTACTGATGTAAACGTCCATTTAGAGCTATGGTAGTCTTTCTTGTCCATGACTTCAAATTGCAGGAGCAGCAAGGTCTGCAACATGACGGAGGCCTTCAAAAAATAAGCAGCATGACATTTTTGGCCTATTGGATTATTAGATCCAAATAGTCATATGGCCAACTAGATGGCAGGCCCAGATTCTGTTCCTGTTATTCTTATTTTAATCTGCATCCAGGAAAAAAAGAGAATGGTGGCGAAATAAAATTCCGGGTGTCATGTGCCTTATCTAAAGTTTTCTGACTCCCTTCTCCACCACAGGTTCTCATGTTGACTTTGATTTGGACATTATATAAATCCTAATCTATGGATTTGTGGAAGATAAAGGGATAGAGTAACAAAAAAATAACCCGTCATGATTTGCAAGGCTTGAGACAATACATTCCTTGCAATGGATTTCCTGATCAGGTATCTTCAGTGAGCACTGCCAAATATCTAATCATGGTTGTGATTTCAGACTTCAGAGTGCGGTTGAAATCACTGCAGAGAGGTAGATTTCACCAATAAAAATGAATTGAGGTGTTTAGTGCGTGGGGAAAGGAACCTCTTGGACTGAGGTAGAGAGGAAAATTTAATGAAAGGAAAAACAAACCAAAAAGGCATTGAATAATGCCTGTACCCAGAATGGCTTGGGTTTGAGAATTGGTTTGGTATGCTCTCCAGTCATTACTCGCCTAAAACACCCCCACCTCTTTATGAAACTAGGGGTTAAGAAGAGCTATGTGTATAAGGTTAGTGTCTTAATTTGGGATTCCTCAGAAGTAGACCCTGAGATAAAGATTCTAATGCAAGTAGTATATCTAGGAGTTGACCCCAGGAAACGCCCACAGGGAAATGAGGAAGTAATACAAGGAACGGAAAGCAGTCAATAAAGAGTGTGTTATCAACAAAGGTACGACTGTAGGTGAGTGGAGCTTAATCACATGGGTGAAAACTGGGGAATCATATAAATCACATACCTTTAAGTGACCTTGCTCAAGGGGTGAGAGAGCTGGGGTACTTATACAACAACTCCAACCAGTTTTGGGTTGAGAGCCACTCTCAGAGGCATTAACCCTCTAGATCTTCCAACCTATCACGCAAAGGGTAGAAAAGCCTTTCAAGGCCTCTTATAAAGGCCTCTTCTAACTGCCTTATACTGGCAGTTAGAAATCAGCAGGAGCACACAGAAATGGTAAGGCTGAGGAACAGGGAATAAGACAGATGGCATTAGCTACATGTATTTGAACCACAGGAAAATCTTACCCCTTATCTATCAAGGAGGGGAAGGGAGCTTAGGCAGACTAAAAGAAGGAGATGTGGGATAGAATACTGACAGAAGTTTGAAATTTGAAACTTAAGGATTTCAGGAGTTGATAAGAACACCTGGAGAGAAAGCAATGTGGACACCAGCATTATTGTGGGTCTTGAAACTAGCCCAGGAATCTGAACTGCATTGGCTACTGGCAAAGGTCCCCACTGTGATCTTCTATTGCCATTAATTGGGAAATAATAATTTATTTTAGTGACAGTATCATGAGTTGGGTAGAGGCTTTTCAAACCAAACACCCAACAGCTAGGAGAGCTGCAAAGATTCTAGTTCTGTAACTTCTCTTCACTGGGAAATTTCACACAGTGGACAAAATTGGGGGGCATAATTCATGGGAGAATTGTGTGATCCGACAAATCCCCAACTTTTCCATATAGCATAACCACTCATATGTCAAGGAGCCAGGGAATAAGAAGGAACTGTGCAATAAAGACAAAGATACAAATGGCTATGATGAAAATGATATTATTGAGCTCAACACCTTTTTTTGATTCTAAGGAAATTAAGGTCTGATTATCCAATTGATCAACAAAGACAGAAGCTTTATGAGGGCCTCAGTGTGAGTCCAAGGGTTGCTGGGAAACCTATTCAACTCTTGTCTTTTATAGATAGAGGCCTTGAGTGAAGGAAACTACTTAGGGTCCCTGTACTAATTATTTCCCTCCTTGCACGTTCCCCAAACAAGGAACCAGGTTGGATCAGATTTCAATATCATCAATTGGATCATTTCTGCTAGTGGGCTGGATCATTGTGAATTTATGAGTGCATGCACGCATATACCTGCAGATTTTCTTCTGCTTCCTCTGGCCTCCAAGCAGCTGACATGGTAAACTGACTATGCTGCTTTTTCTCCCCAACATGGCTGCCAGGTCTAGGGCAGCCCATCAGTCTAGGCCTGTTGCTTGAAATGGGATATCTTTGTTGGACTTTTAAATTCTCTATGACACTTTCTCTGCAGAAAATTGACAGTAAGTGAGGTTTCCCATAAAGACTTGGGGCACTTTGTATCCCCAACATTATATTATTTGGACTGTGCTGCCATCTGGTGTTCATTGTATGGGCTTCCTTGGTTGGCTATGTTCAACAAAGCTCCTGTACATAATCTAAGATGGGGAATAGAATAGGTGGTGAATTTTTCAGTAAATACATAGTGTGGTCTTTAACATCCTGAATAAAAGAGTTTCACAAGTTTGTGAGGGTGACAACAGAGACATTCAATGAACATCTTAGAAAGCTGAATTCCACATCTCTTTGGACCAAAATGACTCATAGCTGCCATTATATGGATTAGGCAAATGGCCCCATGAAAAAGCTCGAAGAACTTACCTGCAGATTTTCTCCCCTAAAGCAGACGTCACATACAGCTTAGCTATTAACTCTTTGGGTAAACAGAGAAATAACAAAAAGTAGAGACTGTTAAATTTCCGTGACAGAAGTTCAAAGACACTTTACTGTACCTACTCCCACCCTCCATCTTCATTCCTCCCTAACAAAAGAAATGCTAAAAGAAACCATCATACACTGCTGGTGGAAATCTAAGTTGGTATAGCCACTATGGAAAAAGAGTATGGAAGTTCCTCAGAAAATTAAGATTAGAGCTACCATATGACCCAGCAAGCCCACTTCTGGGTATCTACCCCCAAAATCTGAAAACATTTATTCAAAAAGACATATGTACCCCTATGTTCATTGCAACATTACACATGGTAGCCAAGAAATGGAAACAACCTAAGTGTCCTACGATCGGTGATTACATAAAGATGATACATATATATAATAGAATACTACTCTGCCATCAGAAAGGATGAAATCCTGCCATTTGCAACAACATGGCTGGATCCTGAAAGTATCGTGCTAAGGGAAATGAGTCAGACAGAAAAAGACAAGAACCATACGATTTCACTCATGTGGAATACAAAACAGAAAAGTAACACACGAACAAACAAAACAAACTCACAGACTCAGGCAACAGAAGGGTGGTTACCAGCGGGGAAGGGAGGGGGTGGAGGATGAAGAGGATAAAGGGAATCAAATATATGGTGACAAAAGGAGACTAAACCTTGGGTAGTCAGCACATAATGCAATATACAGATGATTTATTATAGAAATGGACACTTGAAACATATACAAGCTCTGACAATTAAGTTTGCAAACTTGTTGCAACGACGTTGCTAACCTTTTTTGATGTCAGAGGGATTATTCACTATGAATTTGTACCAGTTGGACAAACAGTTAACCAAGTTTACTATCTGGAAGTGCTGAAAAGCTGTGTGAAAAAGACAAAACCGACCTGAACTTTTCACCAACCATTCATGGCTCTTGTGTCACGACAATGCACCAGCTCACATGGCACTGTCTGTGATGGGAGTTTTTAGTCAGTAAAGAAGTAACTGTATTGGAACACCCTCCCTATTCACTTGATCTGGCCCCCAAAGATTTCTTTCTTTACCCAAAGATAAATATTGAAAGGAAGACATTTTGATGACATTCAGGACATCAAGGGTAATACAACGACAGCTCTGATGGCCATTCCAGAAAAAGAGTTCCAAAATTGCTTTGAAGGGTGGACTAGGCACTGGCGTCAGTACATAGCTTCCCAAGGGAAGTATGCTAAAGGTGACTGGAGTGATATTCAGCAATAAGGTGTGTAGCAGTTTTTATATGATGAGTTCGCAAACTTAATTGTCTGACCTCATATAATGTTATTAACCAATGTCACCCAATAAATTTAATAAAAATTTTAAAAAATAAAGTAAAAAAGACAAAAATCTACAAAGAAGAAAGAAATGCTCAACTAATTGATTAGAATTGAGGACTCTCACTGGGCTGTTTTCCAGTGCACAGAACTTGGGGGTATCAGTAAGACCCTCTTAGTTTATCATTTTCTCCCACTCCAGTGACTGCAGCTTTTAATTTCATTGGAGTGGAAAATCCAATATTCTATTTTGAACTTAAGAGCTCTGGATTTAGGTTTAGAGCCACAGCACCAGCTACTGAAGTATTATTTTGCTTACCTTCACTTCCTTTGTGGGCCTTACAGAAAGAGCAGTTAAGCCAAGGACAAATTTGGGTATCTCTGGGTCCCTTGATCTAACATCATCCTAAACTCATCTCTTACCAGCACCCCAATTTCACCAACCTCCAACAAAGTACAAGAGCCTAAGTCCTAATACTGAAAATAGTTATAGGAATCCAATCAGGAACATATCAGTAAGAAATAGGAAATCTGGACCATGAATAAAAACTTGGAAGAGTCCAGCAGACAGCGGGTTGTCATTCTAGATCTATTCCTATATTGCAGAACCATTATGAGAACACCAAGGATGTGAAAAATGCTGACTTGCACTCAGAGCTACCCAAAGATTTGCCAGTGGCACACTAAATAGAATTTGATAAGAAATGCAACAGATCTTGGTAGATGGGAGGAAGCAACTCTTTAGTGGTTCAAATCTTGTTTTGATAACTAACACCACTGACCTGTGTTCCTAGATTTCATTTATTATGTGTTTCACACTAGATTCTGATCCATTTTATCTGTTCCCTTATAAACTGACCTTGACTCTGATTAATTGCACACTAACAGTTTCATGTGACAGACCCAGATTCTTTCCTGAATAGACAGCCCCTGTAGCAAAAGCAGTAATGTAAAACATTTCGTTTGTTCCCCTACATTTGCCAGACCTCTCTTGCATATACACTGGACCACGTGACTAGTTTGGGACAATGAAATATAAGTGGATGTGACGTGTCACGTCTGGGCTGAGGCAACAAAGTGACTACATGAGCTTCTCCAGCCCCTCTTTTTTCCCTACAGGAGCAGCTGAATGGGCCACATGTCTCAGATGGTGAAGCTACAAAACAGTGGAGCCTAAGTCAACCTGGAACCTTGAGTGACTCTATGGAGCAGATCCCCTTCCAGTCTCACATCTCTCTCACCTGCAATAGGATCTGTAGTGTGAGCAAGAAATAAATACCTGGTGTATAAAATTTCTGACACTTTGAGATTATTTGTTATCTGAGCATGATTGTATTCCTATAGAAGACAGCCCCCTTTCTTCTGCATGCATAGTGCTTATTTCATACTTTTAACTTAGTTGTTAATAAATCTACAGACTCCTCTGAACTGGCTCTATGTGACAGAAAATCACACACATGTCAGCAAAGCTTTAACTTTCAACCAAATATATAGTAGTGAGCAATACAATTCAGTAAACACAACTATTTTCTACTGCACAAAAAACAGGAAATAATTAAATTTCTTATAGACATTTCTTTATTATATTTTCCCACTTGAATATTTAGAGAATAATTTAAATGTAATTCATACTGACAGCAAGCACAGTATCAAATATTAGTGTTTTTTTTAATATTTTTCTGTTCTCACCCTTTATTCCTTTAGGGGAAAAAATATTTAGATGATCTCAAAGAAACAATTATTATGCTAATCACATTATGCAGTAATACAAGCCCATACTCAATAGAAAAGAAAGCAACAAAGAAGTGAAAAAGTCTTTCTCCTCAAATCATTTTAATTCATTTTTCCACAGCCATATAAATTTAAAGTATGAAACAACAATAATACAGCTATAGAATCTAGGTTCTCTTTCAAAGCAGCGGCATATAAAACATAGAAAAGCTAAAACCTCAGCACAAGCTTAAAAAGAACAAGGACTGGGAGGATTTTGATGAAGACATGAAATGCACAAAACACAGTACACAAAAATACTAGAATGCATAAAATATAAAGCTACACATTTCAGGTAGAAAGCATTGTAAAATATATAAAATATGCAAGAAATCAAAATCAAAAAGATTTTTCTTAAGAGTACCATGAATACACTGGAACTGGCAATTAGCATTTGAAGATGGGAACAAGAAAATAGCAGTTTCCCATTTACAACTTTATTTCTAGGCTTTAGGATTTCACCTTCTTGACATCCTTCTTTCCAGAGCTCTCAGTAGCTGACTCTGCTTTTCTTTTCTGTGACTAAAATGGAAACAGATTTAATGTTCTGCTCCAATATGCATATTTTTAAATGGCCCAACAATGTTAAATCTAGGATGTAAATGCATTAAAAAAAAATTTTAACATGAATATTCACTTAAACGTTATACTCACAGTTAATGTTCTATATAGCCCAACAAACTATATAACCCAATGTAAAATAACCTTCAAAGATGTTTCTTTTTAAGACATAAAATATGCATCAAAAATAGTCATCAAGTGTCTACTTTCACATAGTACTATAAACGTCCTCTTATCTTAAAGAACTACTTAATACTTAAAGTTTTCTGGGCAAAAATGTTATTTATGAGTGTACTACTTTTAAAAACTGTACAATAGATGTTAAAATACCACATTTCATATATTCTATGATGCACATTTCTTTCCCACATTAACATCTCTGAAATCAGGATGCATCTTACAACAGATCACAAATTATAGTTAATTGGCAACAGTTTTTCTCCGTGGTACATAAAATAATGCTGTGTCTTACAGTAGAAGGCATCTCAGACTTGATGAAATATGGTAGTTTACATAACTGCACTCAAATAACATGACCTATTAAAGACTATTTTAAATTGTAGCAATACAAGGCAACCTGACTGGATTGAAATCAAGTCAACTTATTACTCAACAGTTAACTTATTAGCAAGTAAACCAAGTAAAGCTTTGCTGCCTGCTTAAAGTTCTCATTTGCACTCGTAGTTCCACAAAGATCAGAAAACTTATTTATCAAATAAAAACTCCATTTCAATTTCAGCCTCAACCCATCCCATCCCACCTCCCTCCTACTACTCTCCACGACAACTCTAGTATCAATTAGAAGGGTTTTACTTGCATTATACTTTTGCTGAAAGTCATGAGGAATTTTTTAAAATACTGAGCCCTGTTACTAGGGAGTTCCTAACTTTACGTTCTTTAAACAAATAGGAAACATGTGGTTGTAGTTTAATTCTTTCTCTGTCAAAAACAAATTAGCAGTTCATAAAACCAGTTTTTATAATAGGTATCACTATAGCATTAAACATAATATAGGCATTTTAATTATGTAAAAAAATGGGATCTACCTAAAAGTTAGGAAAATGCTGAAATTTTTACCATTGGAGTTTTAGTTGCCCGTTTCTTCTTTTCTGCTCTCTCTCTTTCCTCAATTTCCATATTTTCTTTCTCAATCAATGAAATAAGAGTATTACAGCGTCTCTGGAATTCCTAAAACAAATAATGAAAAATTTTTAATTTCTGAAACCCAGGAATAATCTTTAAAGAGTGATCATTCTTTAATTGTACTATTTCTGTGGTATAGAATTTCTAAAGTTGGTGTTCTTCAGAACAATATTCATATAGATTAATGGATTCAACCAAAAAAATATGAGTGGGTAAATGTCACCCATACCTTGAAATATTACTCAGCAATAAAAAAACAACTCTTGGTACACACAACAATCTAGATGAACCTCAAAGGAATTATGCTGAGTGAAAAAAGCTAATCTGAAAAGGTTACATACCATATTATTACATTTATATAACATTCTTGAAACGACAAAACTTTAGAAATGGAGAACATATCCATGGTTGCCAGGGGCTAGGGAAAGAAGGGCGAGTGGGTGTGGCTATAAAAACCCAGCACAGTGGAGTTTTGTGGTGGTGCTGGTTACATCTACATGTAATAAAACTGCATTGATCTACACGTAGACAAGTGCATGTATAACTGATGAAATATGAATAAGCTCTGTGGATTATACTAAAGTCAATCTGCTGGTACTATAGTTATGCAAGATGTTACCATCAGGGAAAACTGGGTGAGGGGTACCAAAGACCTCCTTGTACCTTTCTTTACAACTTCCTGTGAATGTATAAATATTTCAAAATAAAATGTTAACAAAAATCATGTTAACAAAAAAAATAATAAGGGGATGTCCTATTGCCAAAATAAGTTTTGAAAATACTGTTTTAAAAAGTCAAACAGATTTCTTTACTACAGGGCTCCTCAGGGACTTCAAGTTCCTGACCAGCACTGTCAACCATTAGGTAAGAAACATAGAATGCAAGCAGTCCTCAAAGCTGTTCAACCAATGGAACTCTCTTCTCATAGGACATCTTGTGGGATCAGAATTCTGAGGAGCAAATCTCAGGAGACATTACTGCATTTGTTAATTTGGAGCAAACAATAGCTAAAAAGATTTTGCATTAACCTTGCCACTACCTATATTTCATTGCCAGCAAACCAATGCACCCAATTATAAATTTTTTTATGAATGTATGGTGAGCATTAAGCATTTGATTCATTAATATAGACACTCATATATATTAACCCTGTATACTTGGCTATATTTTAAAGTTAAATAACAGTTTAATACCAAATGATAAGTAACACTTTAAAATATGATTCCTCTTCCATATAAGGAAAAATATATGGTAAAATATAAAATAGCTAAACATTCAAATGAAAATACAGGTTTATTAACAATTAAAAACCCCAATAGAAACTAATAGAAAAAAAAAAAGAAGAAAGAAAAGTGGAGCTACTAAAAGGAAAGAAGAATGCCAGAAAAGTAAATACGTGGATAAGTATAAAGGGCCGTTTTTTGTGTTTTTTTTTTCTTTCTCTTTATACTCTTAGAAGAGAACTGGCACAAATAAAATTAATAAAATATAAAATGTGATTTATAATGCAAAAAAAAATAAAAAAACAAAAAACACCAATAGAAAAATTGTCAAAGTACAAGAAAAAAACTCAGAAAAATTAAAATGTCCAAATATTAAACTTTTTTTCACTCAAACTAATGATCAAAGAAATGCAAAGTAAAAGAATGCCATCTTTGTGAAATTAGCATTGATTTGCACATGCATGTGTGTGTGGTGTGTGCATCCAGTGTTAATAGTAAGATGGTGAAATGAGAACTATCATTCACTGATGACAAGAAGTCAATTTTATGGACTGAATTGTGTCCCCTCAAAATTTATATGTTGAAGCCTTAGCACCCCCACAATGTGACTAAAGATAAGGCCTTTAAGGAGGTAATTGAGGTTAAATGAGGTCATATGGGCGTGGCCCTAACCTGATAGGACTTGTTTTCTTGTAAGAAGAGGAAGACACCCAAAGATACCTCTCTCTCCACACTAGCACAGAGAAAAGGACTATGTCACGACACAATGAGAAGGTGTCGTCTACAGGCCAGGGAAAGAGGTCTCACCAGAAACCAACCCTGCTAACACCTTGATCTTGGACTAACAGTCTCCAAACCTGTGAAAAATATCTGTTTAAGCCACATGCGGACTAATACACTACCGTGTATATACCCAGAGTGCCAAAAGACGTATACAAGTGGACACTGGTCAACATTGCTCAAGCAGTAGTTCACCATAATCAGAATTGTCTGAACACTTATGGTAACCACTTTGAGCACCTCTTGCAATTGCAGAAGTCAAACGTGACTTGTATTCGTCTTTTGTTATCAGTATATACTGAGTATTACAATTTTAATAGTTTTCCTTTCTTAAACTGTGTATACATTTTTTGGCACCCTCTGTGTGTGTGTGTGTGTGTGTGTGTGTGTGTGTGTGTGCGCGCGCGTGTGTATGTTTATACATACACATATGTTTATATACATACACACACAAATAAATAGCTGACTGAACATTAACTACAGCATTACTAGTGGTTAACAGCAACTGTCTATAGGACCAATAAGTAACTTATATTTTATTCCTTATACTAGCTTATATTTTCCAAATTTTCTGTAATGAACATTTAGCTGTTGGGCAACCTGCAACATTTTTAAGAAACAGCAAATGCTTTTGTAAAGAGTTTTGTCTTTCTAAATAAAAGCCAGAAAAATAGCATACAACATAACTAATGTTACATGTAGAAATATCAATTATCTAAGCATTTTCTACTCTCTAAAATTCAAGTCAAAAAACAAAGACAGTTTAGCCAGAAAACAAAATCATTAACAAGTTATTGTTTAACTATTAAAAATAACCTTACAAAACACTGGTACATTCAAATTTCATGTGCATCTTCAATTACCCAAGGTTAAATAATTTAGGAAAAATAACACTGAAATTTTCCTTACTTACCAAAACAACACTGGTATCTTTAATATGCAGACCAAATACTCTTCATAGCTTCATTTGATAACACACATACAAATTAAACAGCATGTCATTCAATTTATCTATTATAGAAATGGCTAAGTTGACCCTGATGAGATTTGATTGCTGGTTTCTAGAGAGACTAGATAGTCTTTATTTGAAGCTGCTTTCTTGAATCATTACACTATAACCTCTGGCCATTATTATTCTCAATAAGTAATAGTTGCCTGTGACTACAGATATCTTTAGATACATATTCATGGTACATACGGGTGATTCAGGAAAAGAAACACTAATACTTTTGAGAAAGTCTCATGCAGAGAAGCAGAATGTGTCAAAATGACTATATATAGACAATAAGTTCTTACCTTCATTCCTTTTTATGTCACTAACTATTCCAGACATAGAAAAATAATCTAACTCAGAATGGGAGAGTATGAATGTTACCTTCCTAGCACAGATGATGCCATTTTCTCTAGAGATACCAACCCCACTTTTTATTCACACATTTAAAGACAGCCTAACTAAACAGTAGTCATCATAAACAGAACACCAGGTAAAATCAGAAACTACAAGGAGAAAGGCCAGATTACCAACAAAAACAGTGATGTATTTTTTGAATAATTGAGTGACTGTGAAATGACTATGAGAAATTTTGTGATGTCAAAAACATTCATCTTACGTAATTTTTCCTTTCACATACATATTCTCCTATATTCTTAATACCTATTTATCTTCCTATTTTCCTGAGATTACAGGGAGTGGTTCATGTGGTCTCAAACTGTTTCTACAATTCTGTAGTTTAATTATCGCTTTCACTCAGCATTTCTCCACACTGGGTTTAGGAATGAGGTTGTTGAGAGAAAAACTAGCACACAAGAGGAAGAAAGGAGATACAAAAATAACAAAGACAAAAGGAAAATGACAAATGGAAAATTGTTCTGCAATATTAATGGTTGTGGCAAAAGAAAAAAGCATTTCGTGTTCACCCATGTGTGGAAATGCTGGATTTTAAAAAGGTTAAACAAATTTCTTCATGGCTGGACTTCTCAGAGCTTTTCACATTGTAATGTAGATTGGAGGTATCCAGGGCAGGATTCAGTACATATCAGCATTTTCCAAATATATTTGAACACAGAACCCTTGTTCTACATAAATATCATCTATCTGCTTATCCTACTACAATGTTTCGTAGAAGCCAACTGGGGAAATGTTGTGCAGGGTAAGAATAATGGATAAGTCTATGTTTGGATCAAAGTACAAAAGAAACAGAGAAACTAAGGACAAAGAACTAAGGTATTTTACTTAATTCAGTTGACAAAATGATTTCACTGACGATTTTTGAGCAGGAGCAGTGATGTAATCAGAAATGTATTTTTGTACTCAGAAAACTTTCCTTGATACAGATTCTCAATAATGAGAGTTCATAATATTATAGACTCTCAAGATGAGAAAGGGCCTTTAAAAAATCATTCAAGTTGATGCCTGAATCCCTTCTTCTAGGACCTTGTTAATTAGTTGTCCAGCATGGCTGAATTCTTTCAACGATGGGGGTTACTTTCTACCTCCCAAGGCAGTCTATTCCACTTTTGGACAAGTTAAAAATGTTCCCCTTTCCTACCTTAGAATTTCCAACAATCAGTTCTAGGTCTTAACTTTTGTAGTTATAGAAAACAAACCAATTCCTTCTTCCGTATGACAATACTTCAAATATTACAAGGCAGCTATCATGCTTCCATCACAATCAACAACAGATCCTCCAAACACCCCTCATTTAGGCTAAATAGCCTCTACAATTATGCATGCTTCATTGAACACTTTTTTTTAAAAATTTTATATTACTAAATTTATTGGGGTGACACTTGTTAGTAAAATTACATAGATTTCAGGTGTACAATTCTGTATTACATCATCTATAAATCCCATTGTGTGTTCATCACCCAGAGTCAGTTCTCCTTCCATCACCATATATTCGATCCCCCTTACCCTCATCTCCCACCCCCCACCTCCCACCCGCCTTACCCTCTGGCAACCACTAAACTATTGTCTGTGTCTATGAGTTTCTGTTTCTCATTTGTTTGTCTTGTTCTTTTGTTGTTTTTGGTTTATATACCACATATCAGTGAAATCACATGGTTCTCTGCTTTTTCTGTCTGACTTATTTCGCTCAGCATTACTCTCTCAAGATCCATCCATGTTGTCACAAATGTTCCTATATCATCTTTTCTTACCGCCGAATAGTATTTCATTGTGTATATATACCACAACTTCTTTATCCATTCATCTATCGAAGGACATTTTGGTTGTTTCCATGTCTTGGCCACTGTAAACAAAGCTGCAATGAACATTGGAGCACACGTGTCTTTATCTCTAAATGTTTTCAGATTTTTTGGGTAGATACCCAGGAGAGGGATTGCTGGGTCATATGGCAATTCTATTCGTAATTTTTTGAGGAACCTCCACACTGCCTTCCATAACGGCTGCACCAGTCTGCATTCCCACCAACAGTGTATGAGGGTTCCTTTTCTCCACAGCCTCTCCAACATTTGTTACTATTTGTCTTGTTGATGATAGCCATTCTGACTGGGGTGAGGTGATATCTCATTGTGGTTTTGATTTGCATTTCTCTGATGATTAGTGATGTTGAGCATTTTTTCATATGTCTATTTGCCATTTGTATGTCCTCTTTGGAGAAATGTCTCTTCAAGTCCTCTGCCCATTTTTCAATTGGGTTGTTTGTTTTTGTTGTTGAGTTGCATGAGTTCCTTGTATATTCTGGACACTAGCCCCTTATCGGAGGCACTGTTTGCAAAAATCTTCTCCCATTCAGTTGGTGGCCTCTTTATTTTGTCAATGGTTTCTTTTGCTGTGCAGAAGCTTTTAAGTTTCATATAGTCCCATTCGTTTATTTTAGCTTTTACTTCCATTGCCTTTGGAGTCAAGTTCATAAAATGCTCTTTGAACCCAAGGTCCATAAGTTTAGTACCTATGTTTTCTTCTATGCAGTTTATTGTGTCAGGTCTTATGCTTAAGTCTTTGATCCATTTTGAATTAACTTTGGTACATGGTGACAAATAGCAGTCCAGTTTCATTCTTTTGCACGTGGCTATCCAATTCTCCCAGCACCATTTATTGAAGAGGCTGTCTTTGCTCCATTGTATGTTTTGAGCTTCTTTGTCAAAAATTATCTGTCCATATTTATGTGGTTTTATTTCTGGGTTCTCAATTCTATTCCATTGGTCTATGTGTCTGTTTTTCTGCCAATACCATGCTGTTTTGATTATTGTAGCCCTGTAGTACAAGCCAAAGTCAGGAAGTGTGATACCTCCATTATTGTTCTTTTTCTTAAGATTGCTTTGGCTATTCAGGGTCTTTTGTGGTTCCAAACAAATCTGATGATTTTTTGTTCTATTTCTTTAAAATATGCCATTGGGATTTTGATGGGGATTGCATTGAATCTGTATATTGCTTTGGGTAATATGGCCATTTTAACTATGTTGATTCTTCCAATCCATGAGCACGGAATGTCTTTCCATTTCTTTGTGTCTTCTTCAATTTCTTTCAAAAATGTCTTATAGTTTTCAGCATATAGGTCTTTCACATCCTTGGTTAAGTTTATTCCTAGGTATTTTATTCTTTTTGCTGCAATTGCAAAAGGAATTGTTTTTGTATTTCTTTTCTGAGATTTCATTGTTAGTATATAGGAAGGCAATGGACTTTTGTGCGTTGATTTTGTAGCCAGCAACTTTACTGTATTCGTTGATTGTTTCTAATAGCTTTTTGGTGGAGTCTTTAGGGTTTTCTATATATAGCATCATGTCATCTGCAAAGAGTGATAATTTAACTTCTTCATTCCCAATTTGGATGCCTTTTATTTCTTTCTCTTGCCTGATTGCTCTGGCAAGGACTTCCAACACTATGTTGAAAAGCAGAGGTGATAGGGGACATCCCTGTCGTGTTCCTGAACGTAGAGCAAAGGGCTTCAGTTTTTCTCCATTAATTATGAGATTAGCAGAAGGGCTTGTCATATATGGCCTTTATTATGTTAAGGTATTTTCCTTCTATACCCATTTTATTAAGTGTTTTAATCATAAATGGATGTTGTATCTTGTCAAATGCTTTTTCTGCATCAATTGATATAATCATATGATTTTTGTCCTTTATTTTGTTTATGTGATGTATCACATTGATGGATTTGCGTATGTTGAACCATCCTTGTGCCCGGGGATGAACCCCACTTGGTCGTGATGAATAATCTTTTTAATGCATTGTTGTATTCGATTTGCTAGAATTTTATTTAGGATTTTTGCATCGGTATTCATCAGAGATATTGGTCTGTAGTTTTCTTTTTTTGTGCTGTCCTTACCAGGTTTTGGTATCAGGGTAATGTTGGCCTCATAAAATGAGTTAGGGAGTACTGTCTCTTCTTCAATTTTTTGGAAGAGTTTGTGCAGATTGGTATTAGATCCTCTTTGAAGGTTTGGTAGAATTCACTAGTGAAGCCATCTGGTCCCGGACTTTTGCTTTTGGGAAGGTTTTGGATGACTGATTCAATTTAGTTACTGGTGATCGGTCTGTTTAGATTTTCCAGTTCTTCATGGTTCAGCCTTGGAAGGCTATATGTTTCTAAGAACTTGTCCATTTCTTCTAGGTTGTTGAATTTGGTGGCATATAGTCCTTCATAGTATTCTTGGATGATCCTTTGTATTTCTGTGGTGTCCGTGATAACTTCCCCTTTTACGTTTCTGATTTTGTTAATCAGTGTCTTCTCTCTTTTATCTTAGTAAGTCTAGCCAAGGGTTTGTCAATTTTGTTAATCTTTTCAAAGAACCAGCTCTTTGTCACATTAATTTTTTCTATTGTCTTTTTGTTCTCTATTTCATTTAGTTCTGCTCTAATTTTTGTTATTTCCTTTCTTCTGCTGACCTTGGGTTTTACTTGTTCTTCTTTTTCTAGTTCTTTAAGGTGTAACATGAGGTTATTTATTTGGGAGTTTTCTTGTTTCTTGAGATAGGCCTGTAATGAGAAATTTCCCTCTTAAAACTGCTTTCGCTGTATCCCAAAAATTTTGGTAGGATGTATTTTCATTGTCATTTGTTTCTATGTATCTTTTGATCTCTCCTCTAATTTCTTCTTTGACCCAGTCCTTCTTTAAAAGTATGTTGTTTACTCTCCATGTATTTGTGTTTTTTCCCTCTTTCTTTTTACAGTTGATATCCAATTTCAAAGCCTTGTGATCAGAGAATATGCATGGTATGATTTCAATCTTCTTAAATTTGTTGAGACTGATTTTATGTCCCAATATATGGTCTATCCTTGAGAATGTTCCATGTACACTAGAAAAGAATGTATAGTCTGATGTTTTAGGATGAAGTGCTCTATAAATGTCAATTATGTCCATTTCATCTAATGTGTCATTTAGGGCTACTATTTCGTTATTTATTTTCTGTTTGGATGATCTATCCATAGCTGTCAATGATGTATTTAAGTCCCCTAGTATAATTGTGTTTTGGTCAATTTCTCCCTTAGTTCTGTTAGTAGTTGCTTGGTGTATTTGGTGCTCCCTGATGGGGGCATAAATATTGATGACTGTTATGTCTTCTTGTTGTACAGTCCCCTTCACCATTATGAAATGTCCATCTTTGTCTCTTGTTATCTTTTTCACCTTGAAGTCTGTTTCATCTGATATCATTATGGCTACACCTGATTTTCTCTGGGTACCATTTGCTTGGAGTGTCAATTTCCACCCTTTCACTTTGAGTCTATGCTTGTCCTTGTAGCTGAGATGTGTCTCTTGGAGACAGCATATGGTTGGGTTTAGTTTTTTGATCCAATCTGCTACTCTGTGCCTTTTTATTGGTGAGTTCAGTCCATTTACATTTAGGGTGATTATTGATATGTGAGGATTTCCTGTCATTCTATCTTTAGTTTTCTGGTAAGGCTGTGTCTCCATTGTTTCTTTGCCTTTTTGTTGTTGTCTATTATTTCTGTGTGGTGGTATTCTATGATGTTTCCCTCTGTTTCTTCTTTTATTTCAGTATATATTTCAGTTCTGGATTTTTTTTTTGAGTGGTTACCCTTAAGTTTATGTAAAATAGTTTGATATTTAGAGTATTCCATTTTCTTCAGCACGCTTACTTTCTCCATTCCCATATTCCGGTTCAGGCCTTTACTCTCCCCTTTTTGAGTTTTGGTTGCCACAAATTGTCCCTGTTGATGGTGGTCGAATAGCCTCCTTTAGTATTTCTTGTAGTGCAGGTCGTGTATTAGAAAATTCCCTCAGCTTCTGTATGTCTGGAAAGGTCTTTATTCCTCCTTCATATCTAAAGGATATCTTTGCTGGATATATTATTCTTGGCTCATGATTTCTCTCTTTCAATAGTTTGAATATTTGGTTCCACTCCCTCCTGGCTTGTAGAGTTTCTGCTGAAAAATCTGATGATAATCTAATGGGCTTTCCTTTGTAAGTTACCGTCTTCTTTTCCCTGGCTGCCTTGAGGATTCTTTCTTTGTCGTTGATTTTAGACAGCTACAATACAATGTGCCTTGGAGAAGGCCTGTTGGGATTTAGGTAACTAGGTGTTCTATTTGCTTCTTGGATTCGAGGGTCCAGTTCTGTCCACAAGTTTGGGAAGTTCTCATTGACAGTTTGTTTGAATATATTCTCTGTTCCCTTCTCTCTTTCTTCTCCTTCTGGTATGCCCATTATTCTTATATTGCTCTTTCTGATGGAGTAAGAAAGTTCTTATAGAGTTCTTTCATTTTTTTTAAGTCTCAGGTCTCTTTCTTCTTCAATCTGTGTCATTTCCAGGTTTCTATCTTCGATGTCACTGATTCTTTCCTCCATCTGGTCAACTCTACTACCTAACCTGGTTATTTCATTCTTAATTTCTTCTATTGAGTTCTTAATCTCCAGAAATTCCATTTGGTTCTTTTTTAAAATATCAATCTCTTTCATAAAATGCTCATGCTGTTCTTTGATTGAGTTTCTGAGTTCATTTAACTGCCTATCTGTGTTTTCTTGTATCTCGTTGAGTTTTTCAGAACTGCAATCTTGAATTCTCTGTCATTTAAGTCACATATTTCTGTATCTTTAAGTGCCTTCTCTGGAGATTTTTCACTTTCTTTCTGAGCTATCTTGTTGCCTTGGTTATTCATGGCGATTACTGGTTTACTATTTCTCTTCCTAGACATCTACAGGAGTGACTTCTGCAACAGGTTGATAGGAAGAGGTCTTTCTTTTGTTTTCCAGTACTTGTTGGTAGAATGTTTTATTATTTCTCCAACTGCAATTTATTTTCTTCTCCCACACGGTAGTGCTATGTTTTCTCTGCACTATTCCAGCTTCTCACACAATGGGGATTCCCTGGGAGACGGGCTTCTCCTCTGTTAATAGTTCATCTAGGTCACAGGGCGCAGTGTCCCGGTGGGTATCGGAGAGCTTTTGATGTTCCAAAGCTCTTCCAGCTCCTGATTCAGAGCCCGTATGTTTCAGCAGTTCTGTTTACTCCTGCAGGGATCCGCCCAGATAGGTGGGGCCAGGGGCAGGGTGAGTTGTGAGAGGTGGCCCAGAGCAATGGTGGCGACCACCACCACAGCTGGTCCTGCTTCCACAGCTCCCTCCCCTTTGCCGGAACTAGTTGGGCTGTGAATTTGTGTCTGCGGTCCACAGTTCTCAAAACAGCAAATTTTCTGTTGTTTTGATCTGACACTGCTACTGTTTCGCTTCTAGCACCCGGGCAGGTGGGGCGGGCGAGCTCTGGGAGGGAGGGAGGGGCGGCTAGTCTCAGTGCCTAAGGCTCCGTTCTCTGCTCGGCAGTGCGGGCTTAAACCACCGTTTTCAGCCTTTTTCCCTCAGTCTTTTCTCCGAGGACTCTGTCGTGAGCATTGGGTTCAGCCATGTTATATGCTGTCCCCTCAGCCCTGTGGAGCCCTGACAGAGCCCTAGCAGTCCAAGTTCTTCCCTCTCCTGCAGCTGCGGTAGTTCCGGGAAGCAGCGAGCTCAGAACACTGAGCTAGGTCTGCGTCCTGCCCGCGGCTCCATCTCCGCGCCTTCTCCCTTTCCTCCTCCCTCTCCTGTGAATCTCCCACCTGTAGGTGATTTCAGTCGGTAGTGGGCCTCTTCGTCTTGCCTGTGTGCTGTGCAGGGAGTCCTTTGTGGAGTTTTTGTTGTTCGATTCTTTGTAAATTCCAGGGGAGCTTTACAGAGGCTCACCTCACACCGCCATTTTTTCGGAAATGAACACTTTTCTTAAAGGACTGTTTAACACTTACATCTACCCTTGGTTATATTACTTCTTCCTACCTTTCTTACACATTTGTTTTAAACCAGGGGTCAGCACATCTTTTCTGTGAAGAACCAGATAGTAAATATTTTCAGCTTTCCAGACCACAACTACTCACCTCTGCCACTGTAGCATGGAAAGAGCTCTATACAATGTATAAACAAATGAGTTTGACTGTGTTCCAATAAAACCTTACTTACAGATACTAAAATTTGAATTTTGTACAATTTTTACATGTCACAAAATAGTTTTCTTTTGATTGTCTTTCAACCATTTGAACATGTAAAACTCATTTTCTGCTTACAGGCCATACAAAAACAGGTGGTGAACCACAGTTTGCCAACCCATTTTCAACTACAGACTTTAGATTTACTTTAAACAAATTTTACTGCTTTGGTTTTCTATACCCTTTTAATGGTTTACGATTATATTCACTGCAAAGTCACCTGAGTTTCAACTTTTGAATACCAACAGGTATCTCTACCTTTATGTAATAAATGATGGAATGTTTGCAGTGAGCAGAGTTGCCCTTTAGTGTGTGGTAAACATCAATCATGCTGGGCACCAAGTTCAAACATCCCTTTGTCCCAATACTCAGCTTCAAAGTAACAATTCAAAAGTCACAGAAAGTATCAGTAGACTTGTTGGAAGAAATTAAAGAGACTCCACATCACATTTTCCATGTACTAAAATCCTAGACACTCAGCCTACCTACCAAAGTCTGAATGACAGAAGGTCCATGCCCATTATGGCTGAAAGTCAAAAACAGGTAAATGAGCAAGCACAAAAAAATAAACTGCACTACACATTTGCGTCTTTAAATTTTCAGGTAGTTCTATAAAGTCAGAAATTTCTTCTACAGTTCTTAAACAAAATGGGTATTTTTTTATCTTTGCTCTTTATTATAAACTCCCTGTACTTTACTGCCAGAATCAATATCTTCACCTATACATTGTGTGGTATATTTCCCAGGTTCTTTGCAATCTTGGAAACTCTATCATACTGACAAAAAGCAATGGAATTCTATAGTGGAATCTCAGGGCCCAAGAACACTGGCAGTTAAACGGGAATTAATATTTTAATAAATATACCTCACATTTCTTTTTTTTTAAATTAAAGTTTATTGGGGTGACAATTGTTAGTAAAGTTACATAGATTTCAGGTGTACAATTCTGTAACACGTCATCTATATTTCACATTGTGTGTTCATCACCCAGAGTCAGTTCTCCTTCCGTCACCATATATTTGATGCCCTTTACCCTCATCTACCACACCCGTCTCCCCTTACCCTCTGATAACCACTAAACTATTGTCTGTGTCCATGAGTTTTTGTTTCTCATTTGTTTGTCTTGTTTTTTTGTTTGTTTGTTTTTGGTTTATATACCACATATCAGTGAAATCACATGGTTCTCTGCTTTTTCTGTCTGACTTATTTCACTCAGCATTACACTCTCAAGATCCATCCATGTTGTCACAAATGGTCCTATTTCATCTTTTCTTACTGCCGAACATTTCTTTAAAAGGTATCAAATGTTATGATGCTTTTACTTAACGGCTGCTGCTTAAATATCATTATTCATAAAATGTAATCTCACCTTCTTACAAGGTAACACATAAGTATAAATACCTAAAACAGGCTCATATTACTGCATTTATTGTATTTCAGGTTGTTAGAACAGTTCAGTCTTAAACACTACAGTCACTAATAAAACATGATATTTAAAACTGGCTATTCAAACTTATTAATAAATAAAACCTGCAGGGGTGAGAGCCAAATAAAGTTTAGCATTGGAAAAAGGTATATGAAAAGATAGAAACGTACTCAAAACCCATTGCTGCATTTCTTCACATTCTATCCAAATCTGGTCCAACAGTAGGAGTCTATGAGATAGAAGCAAACTGAAGTACAAAAATGCCATGCTCATATAGTCACTGAATACCTACTTCGTGCAAGCTGCTGTGCTGGTCCCTTTAGATAAAACCAATTGCACTTGAAGGTTAAGAGAGCAGTAGTAAAAAAAATGCCTCTGAGGTAGATAAGTACTACATTAGCCAAGAGAAGAAAGGAAAAAAGAAAACATGAACTGAGAAAAGACAGAGATAGAAATTTGGGGACCATGAGCCTATAGTTGGGTAGTTGAGGTAGACTTCCACAGAGCAATATTTCTAAAATGTAAATCTGAGCATGACAATGACCTGTTAAAATCTGTCAACGACTCCCTACTTCCTATAGACTAATAGTTATATAGAGCAGACAGGGCTTTGTAATTTGGCTAGCTATTTCCTCATCCCCAGTTTACTCACATTATCATACCAACTACTTGTAGTTTCTCAATAGCTGTGCTTGTTTATTTATACCTTTGCACATATTGTTTCTACAACCTGGAATGTAGTCCAGGGCAACTCATAGTTTGTTAAGACTTTGTTCCAAGAAGGACCTCTTCTGTGAAGCCATTCCTCTGATCTACCCTCAAGGCAAAGTTAAACACTATCTCCTCTGTGCATATGTCTATACAGGACCTTTTCAAAATTAAGGCTGAAAGAGACATTTTGTCTTTTAAGTGCTATGAGTATAAACATACTGGGTTCTTAATATTTTAATAATTCCATGACAGAACTAATCAACACATTTTACAGTTTACCATTAATGTTTTAATTCATGTTTCTCACAATTCATTAACAATATAATGCTCTAAAATATCAAGGTTATTTAGCTGTTATCATATAATTAAGTACTGACATATAAAAAATTATGAGTGGCCTTCTTTATGACTTTTTCTGCTGATAAGCAACAAACAAAAGTGTTACTCTGACTATAGAATAAGTTGGATTTTGAATTTGACTTTCATTTTCTTAGCTACAAAGAAAATCCTTCTGACTGTGATGAAGAATCTAATTCACATTTATTATTACTGATAAACCTATAAAAGGAAAATAAAAATAGTGATATTTTCTAAAAAGTGTTTTTCCTATAATTCTAAAGAGGCATTTCATTTTCTTTTTTTCATTAATAATAAAATTGATTTGAAAACAAGCAATAAACAATTTTTATTACATTGTATACATTATGTGATCTCTCTCTGAGATGCTTTCAGAAAAATGCATTTTTAAAAGATAAATAACCAATTACTAATACTTTGGTTTTAACCAAATACATGAGGCAATGTGCACTTCTAGGAAAGAAAAGAAAAAAAGCTCAGAAGTTAAAAGATAAGAATTTATTTTTGTTTTCAAAGCAATAAATTATTCAAAAATGTTCTTTATCTCAGGAGAATTCTGCCTTTCTCCTTGAAGTACTTGGACCAAAGTACTTAAAGATTCAAAAGTACTGATTAAGCTTTGGGTTTACTGTCCTTTCCAGTACACTGACTAATATGCTAGATCTTTTGGACCTCTCAGATTCTCAAATTTAGTCAGCAGTATATCACTAAATGAATTGAGATAGTAAGACATCCATTCTAAAATGAATAGTAAGAAAATGAGCTAATGTTGGTAAAGGATTGGCAATTGGCAATTACATAAAAGGTACTATATAAATAAAATATTATCTTCTCTTATAGTTTTGGTAAAAGTCCTTTTCATTCTAATAGTTTTGAATGTCCTAAGACTAAGACCATTTTAGATATTTTTCTTAGGAGGAAAATAGAACTATTCCTATGCTCTGAGCTTAAAAATCTAAATTGATCACATCCTTCCTACTTGTTTATGTAGTTCAAGAGACTGATTATATATAAAGACCACACATTCTCAGAGAAAGAAATTACAATCTTTTTAGCATAAAGAAATGGAACTAAGACTTTTTTCTTTGCACAGCAGAATTTTTAACTGGTGAAGAGCCTCAAAGAAATCTTCAACCTTATAGCTGCAGGCTTTCAAAGTAAGGCATATTTAGAAATGAGGTTCATGCCTTTAAGCATTAAGACTGTTATTTAAATCAGAGCCATGAATTCAGTACTTTCAGGTCTCAGAATAAAATATAATTACCAAGGTTTCTACTTTTTCTAAATATTTCACATTTATCGTTGTCTCTAAAGAAGAGCATCATCTTTAAGCAAGATTATGTTTTTTAAAGATAGCTTCTTTAGAAATTGTTTAAAGTTTAAACATTAATAAGATTTTAATTGGAACATAGTAAAACTCAAATACTGAATTCAATTACATCCTCTGTATTTAAGATGTGATTTTTTAGTGAAATACATTTTAATTCAAAATCATAACTGCTTTTTCAAGAGGGAAATTTCTTTCCTAGATTGTGAATGTGATTCTATACAAGAACAATCATAAAAAAAGAAAGAGATCATCTGAATACTAATATTCTATTCATTTAAATTATCCACTAACCAGAAAAATAAACCTCATGACAGAAAAGTTAACAAACCTTTAGATTAAAATTTTAAATCTGAAATAAACTATTATACATTTTAAAGATTCTTTCTAGGGACAGATGTCTTCAAAAGACAGAAGGCTTCATTTTCAATCATATAGTTAATATCTGCTCTTTGGAAAATACATATCAGAGATTTAAAGATTTAAAGATTTAAAAAAGAGGTAAATGCTTTGTAGAAAAGAAGGAAAACAAAATTCTTTACAAAATCCAGAGACATCTAGTGGTTAATAATATACTTGTGTGTGCAAGAAATGATGAATTATATAGTTCAACAGTCATGTTGATGACAAATAAAGATTTTCCTTGTACTTTTAAGAATTTCAATCATGTTTTTGTTTAATGACTTGAGAAACTACAGTGAAATCTCAAGCTTTTAAAATGAAAATCACTGAAATAATACTCAAAATTAGAAACATTCCATCAGATAAAACATGTGATCTAAAACAGGATTCACAAAAAATGCAGGTAGTCATTTATCTTTTCAAGTTGTTGATGCTGCTCTAAGATCATTGATAAAACTCCAAATGGCTAAAAATGTTAAATGCAAGAAATTTCTTTAATTATTGTAATGGATGTTCACAACATGGTGACTGATCCAATGATTTTCACATAATGATGAGAGTTCTGAAAATTTCACTACAAGTTATTTTGTAACTCTATATGGTGACAGATGGTAATTGATATTGTTGATCATTTCACTACAAATACTGAAATCATTATTTTGTACACACAGAAATTAATGTTCTATGTTATCTCAATTAAAAAAGGCATATTTTGAAGGAGTTTTGCTAAAATGGTCAAGATGCACTGAGCTGAAAGGCACATAAAAAACAGTTAAAATTGAGAAAAACAGAACTTTTCAAATCTAATAAAAGCTATTCTACATTGAATAATCTATGTTAATGAAAGAATGAAACAACTTATAGTATCAGTCTTATGTGAGAATTCAACTCTAAGTCCAGACAAATGATCAATATTCTGAACATAGAACAAAAATATTTCATTAAAGTCTCTAGCATGGAAGGCAATGTGGATCCTCAAAAAAATTGAATATTATTCATATGAAGAAATTTTCAAATTTCTGAAATCTGAAAACATTTATCCATAAAGAAGTTCTCAATGTTCATTGCAGCTTTGTTTCAGTATGACAGGAAAACAACAAAATTTCAGATGATGAATGGATAAACAAGTGGAATATATTCAATGGTATACTATTCTGCCATAAGAAAAAGATAAATAATACCATTTTATAACATGGATGTCTTGAGATTATAATGCTAAGAAAATAAATCAGATAAAAAATGGAAGACTTCGGAAAAATGGCGGCGTGAGGTGAGCCTCTGTAAAGCTCCTGGAATTTACAAATCGAACAACAAAAACTCCACAAAGGACTCCCTGCACAGCAGACAGGCAAGACGAAGAGGACCACTACCACTGAAATCACCTACAGGTGGGAGATTGCGAGTGGAGGGAGGAGGAAAGGGAGAAGTGCTGAGAGGCAGCGAGCGCAGGGCCGAACCTAGCTCAGTGCTCGAGCTCGCTGCTTCCCGGAACTACGCAGCTGCGGGAGAGGGAAGAACTCGGACTGCTAGGGCTCGCCAGGGCCCACAGGGCTGAGGGACAGCATATAACACGGCTGAACCCAACGCTCACGGCAGAGACCTCGGAGAAAAGACTGAGGAAAAAAGGCTGAAAAGCGGTGGTTTAAGCCCTCACTGCTGAGCAGAGAACGGAGCCTTAGGCACTGAGACTAGCCCCTCCCTCCCTCCCAGAGCTCGCCCGCCCCACCTGCCCGGTGCTAGAAGCGAAACAGTAGCAGTGTCAGATCAAAACAACAGAAAATTTGCTGTTTTGAGAACTGTGGACATAAACACAAATTCACAGCCCAACTAGTTCCAGCAAAGGGGAGAGCTGTGGAAGCAGGACCGGCTGTGGTGGTGGTGCCGCCATTGCTCTGGGCCACCTCTCACAACTCACCCGCCCCTGGCCCACCTATCTGGGCGGATCCTGCAGGAGTAAACAGAACTGCTGAAACATACGGGCTCTGAATCAGGAGCTGGAAGAGCTTTGGAACATCAAAAGCTCTCCGCATACCCACCAGGACACTGCGCCCTGTGACCTAGATGAACTATTAACAGAGAAGCCCGTCTCCCAGGAATCCCCCATTGTGTGAGAAGTTGGAATAGTGCAGAGAAAACATAGCACTACCGTGTGGGAGAAGAAAAATAAGTTGCAGTTGGAGAAATAATAAAACATTCTACCAACAAGTACTGGCAAACAAAAGAAAGACCGCTTTCTATCAACCTGTTGCAGAAGTCACTCCTGTAGATGTCTAGGAAGAGAAATAGTAAACCAGTAATGCCATGAATAACCAAGGCAACAAGATAGCTCAGAAAGAAAGTGAAAAATCTCCAGAGAAGGCACTTAAAGATACAGAAATATGTGACTTAAATGACAGAGAATTCAAGATTGCAGTTCTGAAAAAACTCAGCGAGATACAAGAAAACACAGATAGGCAGTTAAATGAACTCAGAAACTCAATCAAAGAACAGCATGAGCATTTTACGAAAGAGATTGAAATCTTAAAAAAGAACCAAATAGAATTTCTGGAGATGAAGAACTCAATGGAAGAAATTAAGAATGAAATAACCAGCTTAGGTAGTAGAGTTGACGAGATGGAGGAAAGAATCAGTGACATCGAAGATAGAAACCTGGAAATGACACAGATAGAAGAAGAAAGAGACTTGAGACTTAAAAGAAATGAAAGAACTCTACAAGAACTTTCTGACTCCATCAGAAAGAGCAATATAAGAATAATGGGCATACCAGAAGGAGAAGAAAGAGAGAAGGGAACAGAGAATATATTCAAACAAATTGTCGATGAGAACTTCCCAAATTTGTGGACAGAACTGGACCCTCGAATCCAAGAAGCAAATAGAACACCTAGTTACCTCAATCCCAACAGGCCTTCTCCAAGGCACATTGTATTGAAGCTGTCTAAAATCAACAACAAAGAAAGAATCCTCAAGGCAGCCAGGGAAAAGAAGATGGTAACTTACAAAGGAAAGCCCATTAGATTATCATCAGATTTTTCAGCAGAAACTCTACAAGCCAGGAGGGAGTGGAACCAAATATTCAAACTATTGAAAGAGAGAAACCATGAGCCAAGAATAATATATCCAGCAAAGATATCCTTTAGATATGAAGGAGGAATAAAGACCTTTCCAGACATACAGAAGCTGAGGAATTTTCTAATACACGACCTGCACTACAAGAAATACTAAAGGAGGCTATTAGACCACCATCAACAGGGACAATTTGTGGCAACCAAAACTCAAAAAGGGGAGAGTAAAGGCCTGAACGGAATATGGGAATGGAGAAAGTAAGCGTGCTGAAGAAAATGGAATACTCTAAATATCAAACTTTCTTTTACATAAACTTAAGGGTAACCACTCAAAATAAATCCAGAATTGAAATATATACTGTAATAAAGGAAGAAACAGAGGGAAAAATCATAGAATACTACCACACAGAAATAATAGACAACAACAAAAAGGCAAAGAAACAATGCAGACACAGCCTTAACAGAAAACTAAAGATAGAATGAGAGGAAATCCGCACATATCAATAATCACCCTAAATGTAAATGGACTGAACTCACCAATAAAAAGCACAGAGTAGCAGATTGGATAAAAAAATTAAACCGAACCATATGCTGTCTCCAAGAGACACATCTCAGCTACAAGGACAAGCATAGACTCAAAGTGAAAGGGTGGAAATTGACACTCCAAGCCAATGGTACCCAGAGAAAATCAGGTGTAGCCATAATGATATCAGATGAAACAGACTTCAAGGTGAAAAAGATAACAAGAGACAAAGATGGACATTTCATAATGGTGAAGTGGGCTGTACAACAAGAAGACATAACAGTCATCAATATTTATGCCCCCAATCAGGGAGCACCGAAATACACCAAGCAACTACTAACAGAACTAAAGGGAGAAATTGACCAAAACACAATTATACTAGGGGACTTAAATACATCATTGACAGCTATGGATAGATCATCCAAACAGAAAATAAATAACGAAATAGTAGCCCTAAATGACACATTAGATGAAATGGACATAATTGACATTTATAGAGCACTTCATCCTAAAACATCAGACTATACATTCTTTTCTAGTGTACATGGAACATTCTCAAGGATAGACCATATATTGGGACATAAAATCAGTCTCAACAAATTTAAGAAGATTGAAATCATACCATGCATATTCTCTGATCACAAGGCTTTGAAATTGGATATCAACTGTAAAAAGAAAGCGGGAAAAACATAAATACATGGAGATTAAACAACATACTTTTAAAGAAGGACTGGGTCAAAGAAGAAATTAGAGGAGAGATCAAAAGATACATAGAAACAAATGACAATGAAAATACATCCTACCAAAATTTTTGGGATGCAGCGAAAGCAGTTTTAAGAGGAAATTTATCTCATTACAGGCCTATCTCAAGAAACAAGAAAACTCCCAAATAAATAACCTCATGTTACACCTTAAAGAACTAGGAAAAGAAGAACAAGTAAAACCCAAGGTCAGCAGAAGAAAGGAAATAACAAAAATTAGAGCAGAACTAAATGAAATAGAGAACAAAAAGACAATAGAAAAAATTAATGTGACAAAGAGCTGGTTCTTTGAAAAGATTAACAAAATTGACAAACCCTTGGCTAGACTTACTAAGATTAAAAGAGAGAAGACACTGATTAACAAAATCAGAAATGTAAAAGGGGAAGTTATCACGGACACCACAGAAATACAAAGGATCATCCAAGAATACTATGAAGGACTATATGCCACCAAATTCAACAACCTAGAAGAAATGGACAAGTTCTTAGAAACATATAACCTTCCAAGGCTGAACCATGAAGAACTGGAAAATCTAAACAGACCGATCACCAATGTGAAATTGAATCAGTCATCCAAAACCTTCCCAAAAGCAAAAGTCCGGGACCAGATGGCTTCACTAGTGAATTCTACCAAACCTTCAAAGAGGATCTAATACCAATTCTGCACAAACTCTTCCAAAAAATTGAAGAAGAGACAGTACTCCCTAACTCATTTTATGAGGCCAACATTACCCTGATACCAAAACCTGGTAAGGACAGCACAAAAAAAAACTACAGACCAATATCTCTAATGAATACCGATGCAAAAATCCTAAATAAAATTCTAGCAAATCGAATACAACAATGCATTAAAAGATTATTCATCACGACCAAGTGGGGTTCATCCCCGGGGCACAAGGATGGTTCAACACCCGCATATCCATCAATGTGATACATCACATAAACAAAATAAAGGACAAAAATCATATGATTATATCAATTGATGCAGAAAAAGCATTTGACAAGATACAACATCCATTTATGATTAAAACACTTAATAAAATGGGTATAGAAGGAAAATACCTTAACATAATAAAGGCCATATATGACAAGCCCTCTGCTAATCTCATAATTAATGGAGAAAACTGAAGCCCTTTGCTCTACGTTCAGGAACACGACAGGGATGTCCCCTATCACCTCTGCTTTTCAACATAGTGTTGGAAGTCCTTGCCAGAGCAATCAGGCAAGAGAAAGAAATAAAAAGGCATCAAATTGGGAATGAAGAAGTTAAATTATCACTCTTTGCAGATGACATGATGCTATATATAGAAAACCCTAAAGACTCCACCAAAAAGCTATTAGAAACAATCAACGAATACAGTAAAGTTGCCGGCTACAAAATCAACCCACAAAAGTCCATTGCCTTCCTATATACTAACAATGAAATCTCAGAAAAAGAAATACAAAAAACAATTCCTTTTGCAATTGCAGCAAAAAGAATAAAATACCTAGGAATAAACTTAACCAAGGATGTGAAAGACCTATATGCTGAAAACTATAAGACATTTTTGAAAGAAATTGAAGAAGACACAAAGAAATGGAAAGACATTCCGTGCTCATGGATTGGAAGAATCAACATAGTTAAAATGGCCATATTACCCAAAGCAATATACAGATTCAATGCAATCCCCATCAAAATCCCAATGGCATATTTTAAAGAAATAGAACAAACACTCATCAGATTTGTTTGGAACCACAAAAGACCCCGAATAGCCAAAGCAATCTTAAGGAAAAAGAACAATAATGGAGGTATCACACTTCCTGACTTTGGCTTGTACTACAGGGCTACAATAATCAAAACAGCATGGTATTGGCAGAAAAACAGACACATAGACCAATGGAATAGAATTGAGAACCCAGAAATAAAACCACATAAATATGGACAGATAATTTTTGACAAAGAAGCTAAAAACATACAATGGAGCAAAGACAACCTCTTCAATAAATGGTGCTGGGAGAATTGGATAGTTCATGCAAAAGAATGAAACTGGACTGCTATTTGTCACCATGTACCAAAGTTAATTCAAAATGGATCAAAGACTTAAGCATAAGACCTGACACAATAAACTGCATAGAAGAAAACATAGGTACTAAACTTATGGACCTTGGGTTCAAGGAGCATTTTATGAACTTGACTCCAAAGGCAATGGAAGTAAAAGCTAAAATAAACGAATGGGACTATATGGAACTTTAAAGCTTCTGCACAGCAAAAGAAACCATTGACAAAATAAAGAGGCCACCAACTGAATGGGAGAAGATTTTTGCAAACAGTGCCTCCGATAAGGGGCTAGTATCCAGAATATACAAGGAACTCATGCAACTCAACAACAAAAAAACAAACAACCCAATTGAAAAATGGGCAGAGGACTTGAAGAGACATTTCTCCAAAGAGGACATACAAATGGCAAATAGACATATGAAAAAATGCTCAACATCACTAATCATCAGAGAAATGCAAATCAAAACCACAATGAGATATCACCTCACCCCAGTCAGAATGGCTATCATCAACAAGACAAATAATAACAAATGTTGGAGAGGCTGTGGAGAAAAAGGAACCCTCATACACTGTTGGTGGGAATGCAGACTGGTGCAGCCGTTATGGAAGGCAGTGTGGAGGTTCCTCAAAGAATTACGAATAGAATTGCCATATGACCCAGCAATCCCTCTTCTGGGTATCTACCCAAAAATCTGAAAACATTTAGAGATAAAGACACGTGTGCTCCAATGTTCATTGCAGCTTTGTTTACGGTGGCCAAGACATGGAAACAACCAAAATGTCCTTCGATAGATGAATGGATAAAGAAGTTGTGGTATATATACACAATGGAATACTATTCGGCAGTAAGAAAAGATGATATAGGAACGTTTGTGACAACATGGATGGATCTTGAGAGAGCAATGCTGAGCGAAACAAGTCAGACAGAAAAAGCAGAGAACCATGTGATTTCACTGATATGTGGTATATAAACCAAAAACAACAAAAGAACAAGACAAACAAATGAGAAACAGAAACTCATAGACACAGACAATAGTTTAGTGTTTGCCAGAGGGTAACGGGGGCGGGGGGTGGGGGGTGGGAGATGAGGGTAAGAGGGATCGAATATATGGTGATGGAAGGAGAACTGACTCTGGGTGATGAACACACAATGGGATTTATAGATGATGTAATACAGAATTGTACACCTGAAATCTATGTAATTTTACTAACAATTGTTACCCCAATAAATTTAATAAAAAAAAAAAAAGAAAAAAGAAAAAGTAGAGAACCATATGATTTCACTGATATGTGGTATTTAAAACTGAAAACAACAAAAGCTCATACACACAGACAATAGTTTAGGGGTTACCAAAGGGTAAGGGAGGAGGGGGGCTCTAGAAGAGGGTAAACGGGGTCAAATATATGGTGATGGAAAGAGAACTGATTCTGCATGGTGAACACACAGTGTGAAATATAGATAATGTACTACAGAATTGTACAACTGAAATCTACGTAACTTTACTAACAATTGTCACCCCAATAAACTTTAATTTAAAAAAAATGTCATGCTGTGAGATTCAACTGATCCATCATTCCAGTTTCTCTAGTTCCCTCTGGATCTTGGCTTGATCCAAAGAATGTGCTAGCTCTCCCAGCATTACATATTCTATAAACTTGATAGACACATTCTAGTAACAAAACTCTAAGTTTGTGTTAAAGTTTTAAGGAGTATCTGATCTTACAAAGCATCCACCAAAATTAGCATCTTCAATACAGCAACTTAGATTTTTCTTTTCTTTTTAATTCAACTTGAACTGAAAATATAAAAATGAGTCAAACGAAAAATTAAACATTGCTTTGCACCCCTATGAACTTTTGGCCAAGAAAACATTCATGATAGATAGCAACTACTTAAGAAAAAAGTCCAATGTTTGGATTGTTAGTTTATAGTTACTTTTAATTTTTAGGCTGTATAAATCTATTTTTGTTTTAACTACCTTTGCTAATGAAAGATGGATGTCAACATTAAAAGCATGTTGCATTTATTTCAATATCATCATCACACTGCTAAGCAGCACTAGAAGTTAACAGCAACAAAAAAAATCTCAAAAGAAAAAGAAAGTAACAGAGTAAATTACATACTGCTAAAACAAAACTCTCTCTTCTACTTAATTATTCTCTGTCTCACAATATTCTTATAAAGACGCGACTTCTCATTAAAAACAAACCCTTAAGTTTTTCAGTCTTAAGTATCGCCTGCCTAATTACAAAGGGGAAAATACACCTTCAAAGTGGACAAATCTAGTCACCATATTAACCAAGTTATCAAACTTGGCATAACCAAAAGTGTGACAACCTGACATCATGTGCAGCTGATGTGAAGCAATAAGAAATACACATCACTTATGTTGCATTCTTGCCAAAAAAGCTTAACCTAAATCTAACAATGAGCAAACAATGAGATGTGGAACATTCTAAAAGGCAATGAGTCATTGCTATGGAAAAAAAAGTTGTTGATTGAAAGACTAAAGAGACTCAACAGCCAAATGTAATGTGTGAACCTTGACTGGACCATCACGTTTAAAAAACAGCTATGAAAGGCACT